>NC_086445.1:1034580656-1034881896 GCF_028390025.1 Pseudophryne corroboree
GAGGTAAGTGTGAGAAATGTGACAGTGACAACTCCAATGTCCAAATCTGGCAGATGAATAAAGTACTTTTGCTGCCGCTGCGAAGCTGAATAACACTTTTTGGGCGTCTGGAAAAACTTGTGCAATTGGAAAAGTCTGAATTCCTCTGGGGATCTGATCCTTCGGCATCAAATTTCTACACTGCAAATATTGCATGAAATCAAACCAAATAGCTTTATATTGATTGGCGAGCCCCAAAGTTACCTTCACGGCTGTTGTTCTTTGTCCGAACTCATAGGCTGCTGTGTATTCTGGGAAATAACCCAGCAGAGGCTGCAGGCCATGCATTGACTTGTAGTTCCGCAACGGTGTCAGAATCTCTCTTTGCTTTGCATGGCGAGCAGAAGCATCTGTAACACGGATGATAAAATAGTAAATAATAAAACAATCTATTAAGTAATAATTCTTTGGGGTAATAAAAAATGACTTTAATTATATTTAAAGTAACACAGCATGGAAAAGGGGTTGGTGATTTCATTCACCTCGCCCGCCGGTCTTTAGGACTCTTGGAAACCGCTGGTTTTGTTACAGTGACTCCCAGAAGTGATCTGGATTGCTGGAATCAGAACAATGGAGGACAGCCAACGAGGAGATATTGAAAAAGTAATTTATCTTTCACATTCCCGCTACTTCTGGGAACGTATTTAATGCTTCTATTAATGCAACTGGAAAGTAGCAATGTTTCATGGGATACGGGCGACGTTACTGGAACACATTACTTGAAATTTTGCATTAAATGGTGTTTATGGCTAAAAGAGCGTAAAATGCAGAGAAACCGAGAATGGGCGAGGTCGTGCGCAATGCATGAAGGATAGGCATGCGTCCATACCTGGGCTGGTACCGGATGCACCAGACAAATAGAAAATACATCACAATAGTACAGAATACATATATGTCACCATGGGCAGCACAGTGACTGAATGGGGGTCCTCCAACAGCTCAAAACCGTACCGGAAGATTAAGGGTCCGATTCAGGTGTGGTTGTTCTTTCTGCTGTTGTTGCAATCTTTTGCCGTACGCAATTGCGACTATATGCTAATATGTGGGGGGGCGGACCGCAGCGGCTGCGTGACGTAGCACACAGCCGCTGCGGGCCAGTGAGCGTATGAGTCGCTCCCAGCCAGCACGCTAAAGCTGCGCTGGTCGGGAGCCACTCTTGAAGTGCAAAGGCATCGCCCCGCTGTGCGATACCGTTGCACTTCTGCGGGGAAGGGGGGGGGGGCGGCACTGACATGCGGGGCGGACTAGCCCTGTGCTGGGCGTCCCCCCGCATGTCAGTGTGAATGATCGTAGCTGTGCTAAATTTAGCACAGCTACGATCAACTCGGAATGACCCCCATTAACCGCACTGCGACCACATCTGAATTAGGCCCAAAGTGGCTTCTGAGGAAAATGGGCCCTATTCTGTCCAGCACTGCATCATATGAGAGGTGCGATATAATTAAATTTTTATTATTATTATTAAATATTTAATCTACCAAGGGGCTATTTAAGGTTGGATTGCAAATCGCGATACAACCGGAATGTTTGCGTTCGACCCCACAGGCGCATGCGCACGGCCCATCCTGCGCATGCGCCCACATTACGAATGCCTCTGACTGATTGACAGGCAGAGGTAGTCGCTGGGCGGGAGGGGGCGACAACGCTCCGTTTCCAAGGCGGAGATGGAACATTGCGGGGGGCGGCGGGGAAACTGAGGCGTGGCGGCATGAGTGGGGGTTTGGGCGTGACTGGGGCGGCTACATGATCTCACACGCAGCCACTCCAATGAAAAAAAAAAGATGTCGGCAGCTCTTCTGCCGTTGCTGCCAGGCTGCGTCGGCAGGAGGCTTATAGAACCATTGAAACAGAATTTGACATCAGATAAGAACCACTTGGCCCATCTAGTCTGCTCCTTTTTGCTACTGTGCACTAATTGCGGCGCAATCGCAATTAGTGCGGATTGCAGATGGAGGGGGGGGGGAGGCGGCCGCCTGCATGCGCGGCATAGGCTTGCAAATTCTGCTAAAAAGCAGAATTTGCAATCCTTACTGAATAGGGTCCTAAGTGCCAAAATCAAGGCTGTTTGCAAAACAACATTACACTCCGATATAGGGGGTCATTCTGACCTGATCGCTCGCTGACGTTCATCGCAGCGATCAGGTCAGATGTGCGCATGCGCTGCGGCGCATGCAAGACAGGCGACGGCTGTCATTCTTTAGCGCAGGGATGGGGAACCTGCGGCCCTCCAGCTGTTGCTGAACTACACATACCAGCATGCCTTGCTACAGTTTTGCAATTTGGCCACGCTAAAACTGTTGCAGGGCATGCTGGGTTGTGTAGTTCAACAACAGCTGGAGAGCCGAAGGTTCCCCATCCCTGCTTTAGCCATTGCCTCACCTGATTGACAGGCAGAGGTGGTCGCTGGGCGGGAGGGGGCGGCACTGCATTTTGTGGGCATGTTCCGGCCAACACAGGTGTGTCCGGACCGTGCGGGGCGTGTGCTGAAGCGGCTGTGTGATGTCACACGCAGCCAAAATGACCCGGGCAGCGACGAGTAACTCCCGGCCAGCCGCAGGAGACGCCCAGCACAGGGCTAGTCCGCCCCGCATGTCAGGCCCGGCCCTACTGCACAAGTACAAAAGCATCACACAGCGGTGACGCTTTTGTACTTGAAGAGTAACTCCCCACCAGCGCATCTCCTGCGTGCTGGCCGGGAGTTACTCGTCGTTGTGCTGGTCGTAGCGGCTGCCTGTGATGTCACGCAGCCGCTGCGGCCCGCCCCCGCACAGACCAGCCACGCCTGCGATGGCCGGACTGCGCCCACAATATGGCGGCCAAACGCCGCCGTGCCGCCCGCTCCCACCCAGCGACCGCTTCGGCCTGTCATTCAGGCAGAAGCGATCGCTGGCCTACGACAGCCGTCGGCTGTCTGGCGTGCACCGGCACACTGCGGCGCTGACGTAATTCTGACATGATCGCAGCGCTGCAATGAACGACAGCGTGCGATCAGGTCAGAATGACCCTCAAAGTCTCCACAGCCCCGCTTCTCAGGATCAACACTCATGGTAGTTGAAGGACAGATTATGGGCATGTGATAAACTACAATATTGAGGGTCTGCATGTGAAACGATGGAAAAATACCGTTTTATAAATACTGTAGACCCTAAGTGGGTGAACGAACAGTAATCTCAGGTCGGGGACCAGTTCAGGATGGGATCCGGTCTGAAGGTCGACACTGTCTAGGTCGACAATGTTTAGGTCGACCACTATAGGTCGACAGTCACCAGGTCGACATGGATGGAAGGTCGACAGGGTTTCTAGGTCGACATGTCCTAGGTCCACAGGTCTAAAGGTCGACATGAGTTTTTCACATTTTTTTTTTCTTTTTTTAAATTTTTCCATACTTAACGATCCACGTGGACTACGATTGGAACGGTAATCTGTGCCGAGCGAAGCGAAGGCACCATGCCCGAAGCATGGCGAGCGAAGCGAGCCATGCGAGGGGACGCGGTGCACTAATTGGGGTTCCCAGTCACTTTACGAAAAAAAACGACACAAAAACCCCAAAAACCTCATGTCGACCTTTAGACCTGTCGACCTAGCACATGTCGACCTAGAAACCCTGTCGACCTAGTGACTGTCGACATATAGTGGTCGACCTAAACATTGTCGACCTAGATACTGTTGATTTGATGAACCACACCCTTCAGGATACCTGCGTTTGGCATTCTGGCAGTCGGAATGCTGCAGAGGAGGGGGTAGGGTTAGGGATATGCTGCGGGGACGGGAAGGTTAGGGTTAGGCTGTGAAAGGGGCAGGTTAGGGTTAGAGGTCAGGGTATACATACTTACTCGACCCTTACCAGGATTCTCTACTACCGCTGGCATATTGTATGTATCCCCCAGATCATTCATCAGCCAGAATTCATACTTGGGGGATTATATAACATTGATGGAAGTGTGCCAGCGACAAATATCATTATGTGTCACTACATTTATATGCTTCATGGAGCCCCAGAGAACCCCCCACCTCACCCCACCGCCGGCAAATGGGTAAAATGATATGTCCCTACACAGCTAATGTCTGGACATAGTGATTTGACCTGGCGGAGATCCTCACCTTCAGAGGTCACCATTGCCGGGTAACTTTAATTCCATCCTGAGACGATCTAAGCCTTGTGCTGCTGATAAATTGACTAAGGCTTCCATCGCCAAAGAGGTTTATGGGTATGGCAGGAAGCGGCGTAAAACGAGGCACTGCAGAAGAAACTCATGTTTTATCCGCAGTTAACCTATTGTTAACGCTCTGGCATAGCCAGAGATTTGGTTTCGCAGTGCTTCATAAATAGGTCCCTTATCCTCTTTACATGCAGTTTTAAGGCATCTGGACGCATAAACACTGGATGAAATATGCCGTAAAATAGAACAAATGAACTCTTATGGCACAGTCCCCTTCCCAGCGCTGCCAGTATATTGTGCTGTCGTATAGTCAGCTGTTTCCATGCGCTGCAATGTAATGAATTCAAAGCTTAAAAAAGAACTTACTGTAAAAACCTCTTTAAAAGAAAACCCACACCTTCTTATTGAATGTACCTTATTTTAATCCAGGTTGCTTTTGCCTGTAAACTGATTGCCGCTTTTAATTTTATAACTTTTTCGCTGGAATCTCTCTCCTGTAAATTGTCGGCGTCACGACGCTGCTGGCCAATTTCACAAATACGCCCTATCAAGTTACATCCCCTCTGTACAGTCCACATAAACTCACATTTTGTCTTCCAACATTGCTGGGTGATCATACAACCCATTAAGAACCTAGCAATCTGGGGAACCATTATGTAACAGGTAGCATCTATCCTTGTGTATCAATGCCTATTTCCCTATAGATTGTAAGCTTGCGAGCAGAGCCTTCCTACCTCTGTCTGTCTGTCGTTGCCCAGTTTTGTTCTATAACTGTTCTAATTGTAAAGCGCTACAGAATATGCTGCGCTATATAAGAAACTGCTAATAAATAAATAAATACATTTGAGAATTGCCACATGCGACGTGGGGGTCACTTTTGGACACACGGGATTAATCAAACACCTTCAGCTGCCACCAGCAAAGACTTTTCAACATATTACGGATGTTGCAGGCGTCTTTAGCTTTACCTGTCACACACACTGCAATACTTGCAAAAGTAGGTAGACGTGAGCCACACGGGCCCTGAGTTCCAAAGAATCACAGAATCAGAACTAAAATTAGATATTTAATTTCAAGAATACTTCAGTGCTTTAGTTACAAATAGGTTACAAAGATTATTAAGAATATTTTAAAAACACACAGAATACAGCAATTTCAATAAATGAAAGGAAATAAAACATACAGAAAACCTAGCTCACTTACTCAAACAAATTTAGGTATTTCTGCTGTGGGGGATTTCACAGAATCACAGGTCATCTCCAACAGTGTTGAGTCCCCAAGAGATCACATATTCGGTCCCCATGAGGGAGACAGATATAGTCTTCAACTTCAGCAGGCCCCCTCCCTTGGGATTTTTAACTTCTTACCTGCTGGACACTACACATACACCAGTTTTACATACTTGGTGTTTGGCAACAGGCAAGGGGGGGGGGAGGGGTGTAGCCCAAAGGCATACTGTAGGATTCTCTTTCAAAGAGAGTGAGGTCTGTGGCTCTGGGAGGTCACATCTTCCTAAGCCTGGAGTTGTTGATTTGAAGTTTTCGAGGTTCATGACATTAGCCAGGAAACAGGATCCCTGCATTGCCATCAGGACATTTGGACACACTTCCCTGGTCTGTTTACAGAGCACCCTCCCAGATGACATAACAAACAAATTGGGCTTATCAGATCTCAATGTCCAGAGCTTGGCAATATCTGCTTCTGATGTAGAAATGCAGTCCCCTTTTACAACGGTCATGTCAGGGTTCCAGGCCACAGATAATTTATATTTTGGACAATATACAATTCTCAGGTCAGCTCACAGGATAAATTGTGCTTTCCCTCTTATCAGTAATTATGACCTCCGGTCTGGTCATTGCACATGTCATACTTTATAGTCTGCAGATCTCCGCCAGCCTGGATGGAGGTTAAATGCAGGACATTGCCTGTCAGCCATTTTGTCACATCTAGGCTGAAAGAATACAAAATTATATATATGCAGTCATTTGAAAACATTGTTGGTGATTATTCCTGCAGGTAATCACCACACCTTAGATCACATATAAATTGTGATCCTCCTTTCTGTATTTAAACATGTACTATAGCCCGACAGTCGGGCTATAGTACATTTGGCTCTATATCATCACGGGCAGTACAGAGTTTGTGCAGGATTCCACCAACAATCCAAACACATACTGGCATCGGCACCATGCTTTATCTGCTGCACCGTGTCTTACAGGCTGCCTCTGCTCTCCAGTTCCTTCTGTGCTGTTATGAGCAGTAGTATGGCCATTTGGTATCATTAAGTGTTAAAAGGCCTTCATTCTGCGCTCAGCAAAGTGCACGCAGGAGATGTAACCCCTCGTTACTAAATATGAATCAGTCTCTGCTTCTCTTGCCCAGCACACATGAAGCTCTGCTATTTCCCACGCCGCTGCAGCAGCCTCATAAGATTGAGCCACTATGAGACTAAGGGGCACATTTAACATTGATCGCATATTCAATGCGATCTGGTCGTGATATTAGCGCGTAGGATTGCACTGCAATATGCAATCACTTCCCCTGGATGTACCAATAAGCATAGGCAGAGACAGGGGCTCCAAAAAGGAGCCCCCCCATCCCTGCAATGTGCTCTGTGAGCTGCAGGGGGTCCACGCATACACAGTCAGCCTGACTGCACTAGCACAGTGGCCACTTCTGGGGAGGGTTCTGGGGGGAACCCTCTTCTGACCAGGTACGCGGTGTGTAACCCATAGGCTACAATGGGCGGTAGCTGCGGGGTCAGTATCGGGAATGCTTCACATTCTGTATATTGGTCAATCTGACAGCAGTGCATCCCCCATACAGACACCTATGGGGGATGCGGCTGCCGGCGGGAGTGGAGGTATCGCAGAACGTATTGGAGATATCTCCTGCATACATTCCAGGGATAATTAGGAGTAAATCCGTACAAGGGGGCATTTTCGGCATGCAGGTAAATACAAATGTCTCCTCATACACTGAGCATCTGTACGCCATATTGCGCGAGGCACCCGGCGCGACTGGGAGGCATATAGCGTACCATATTTTTCAATTGTGCGTCTTGAGAAACGGGGGCATGTCACAAGCATTCTGTGGGCGCGTCGCAGCCGGCAATGCTTCTTTGGACGCAGTTTTACTGGCCCTGGAGTCTTATTGCCGTCTTCTGCTCAGAAGATCGATGGTGCCAACCAGAGACGCAGCGCGTGGGGCGTCTCTGTACAAATCACAGCGGTTGTGGCATTAACATAACTTCTCAGTATCGCCACATACAGAGACGCAGTCGGGATTTGTGTTTAGCTCTCAATCAGGCCCCTAAGTCCCAGTGTCTGACATGGACAGTTTATGACTTATTAGATTCCCATGCTAAGTAATTTGGAAATTGTCTGTTAGGCGTCCTCATTCTCCCTCGCCTATCACAGACATGACAGGTAATGGACGATAAGAAATCGCACGCTGTGATGGTCTGCGCTCGCCTTTCCCGGAAACCACAGGATCGCTATGCGAGTCAGGGCTATACTTGTGTGTAATGGCTGCTCTGTATTCTATTCTGTGTACTTCATGTACTTTTTTCCATCTTTAGCTTGAACATAATAATTGGGTTTTTATTCTTATTTGTGTACTTGACATAATAAAGCAGGATAATGGTACATCATAAACTATAATAGAAGACCATTACCGAGAGCCTAGATCAGTGATTTTCAAGCTTTTTTTACTGGCGGCACACCGAACAATGGGGGTCATTCCGAGTTGTTCGCTCGCAAGCGGATTTTAGCAGATTTGCTCATGCTAAGCCGCCGCCTACTGGGAGTGAATCTTAGCATCTTAAAATTGCGAACGATGTATTCGCAATATTGCGATTACACACCTCGTAGCAGTTTCTGAGTAGCTCCAGACTTACTCGGCATCTGCGATCATTTCAGTGCTTATCGTTCCTGGTTTGACGTCACAAACACACCCAGCGTTCGCCCAGACACTCCCCCGTTTCTCCGGCCACTCCTGCGTTTTTTCCGGAAACGGTAGCGTTTTTTCCCACACGCCCATAAAACGGCCTGTTTCCGCCCAGTAACACCCACTTCCTGTCAATCACATTACGATCGCCAGAACGATGAAAAAGCCGTGAGTAAAAATCCTAACTGCATAGCAAATTTACTTGGCGCAGTCGCAGTGCGGACATTGCGCATGCGCATTAAGCGGAAAATCTCTGCGATGCGAAGATTTTTACCGAGCGAACAACTCGGAATGACCCCCAATATTTGAAAATTCCCAAGGCACACCATCAGTTCCCCACAGGAAAAAAAAACAAAAAACACACATTGGCCCTCACAGCAAAAAAAAATCCACACAAACATTGGTCTACACAGAAAAAAACAATCACATTGCTCCCCACATAAATCATATTGCTCCCCACAGGAGAAATAAAACAACAAATATTAACCCCTTCCAGTCAGCTGTCCTCCTTCCTGTCCCTCAGTGGCGGGTGCTGTTCATAGTGGAGTGCTGCGAATACTGAGCAGCGGGCGGTCGGGCAGGTGTGGATGTGGGTGGGCAAGGAAAGCTGTGTATGCAGGCGGGAACTGGAAGATGTGTATGCAGGCGGGTGGGCTGACTGGGTGGTGAGAAGCGGCGTCCGTGACCTATGATATCACACCGCCATGTCTTCAAGGCTTAGGTCACGGCCGGTGCACGATTGATCCTCTAAGAAGAGCCCAGCCCAAAAGTTCATTCTGAAGGTGCACGAAGCGGCTCTGGCTCCGCGGCACACCTTGCAACTGGTCGCGGCACACTAGTGTGCCACAGCACACTGGTTGAAAAAGCCTGGCCTAGATGCTTAATTTAGCTCTGCTGAAACAGATGTGGTCAGACTGGGACTATAGAGACTACAGACACCCAAAAACTGAGGTTATGAAGGGGAGCTATCTGTACATGATATTGATCATATTAAGCACAGTTGTCCAATTAACCCTGGATCTGTTGTGTTCCACAAAGTTTCACTGCTCGCTAGTCAGTCGGTGGAGGGTTAATAAAAGTGGTTCACAGGCTTAAATAATTTAGCAATTTACTGGCACGCTACAGGTCCCAGATAGTGCTGCCATGCCCAATTTTGTGGTTCTCCAAGTGCCAGCATGCCCCGGCAAACATTTAAATTTGGCATAACAAGACAGACAGGGCCTGCTGGCTCCTGTACAGAATATATATAAAAAAAACAGCAAATCCTGTACCGCGATTTTTGCCGCATTTATAAGCTTGATAGATCGACAGCATTCATTCCTGCTGGCAAAACGCTGCAATCGTGCCAACACTGACAAACGCATATTTAGTACATTTTCCCCTTAGATTTCTTGTGGGTGTGTTTATCACAATCCACATATATATTGCTGTTGTGATAAGAATTTGTTCTGTAGTTTTGCAAAGCAAATATAAATGTATTTACTTAAATGGGAGCTTTAACAATCATTGGTGAGAGATAAAGTTGAAGGAGATAAAATACCAGCCAATCAGCTCCTAACTGCCATGTTACAGACTGTGGGGCAGATGTATTAAGCCTGGAGAAGTGACAAAGAAGTGACAACGCACCAGCCAATCAATATGGGTTTAAAAAATTTCAGTTAGGAGCTGATTGGCTGGTGCGTTATTACCTTCCACTTATCACTACTTTATCACTTCTCCAGGCTTAATACATCTGCTCCTGTGTTTGAAAAATGACAGTTAGGAGCTACTTTACCTCCATCCACTTTATCTCTCTCCAAGCCTTAGGACACAGGGCCTAATTCAGACCTGATTGCTCGCTAGTTTTTTTTTTGCTGTGCTGCGATCAGATAGTCGCCGCCTATAGGGGAGTGTATTTTCACTTTGCAAGTGTGTGATCGCATGTGCAGCCGAGCGGTACAAAAAAGTTTTGTGCAGTCTCTGCGCAGCCCAGAACTTACTCAGCCGCTGCGATCACTTCAGCCTGTCCGGTCCCGGAATTGACGTCAGACACCTGCCCTGCAAACGCTTGGACACGCCTGCGTTTTTCCAAACACTCCCAGAAAACGGTCAGTTGCCCACAAACGCCTTCTTCCTGTCAATCACCTTGTGATCGGCTGTGCGAATGGATTCTTCGTAAAACCCATCGCACAGCAACGATCTGCTTTGTACCCGTGCGACGCACCTGCGCATTGCGGTGCATACGCATGCGTAGTTCTGACCTGATCGCAGCGCAGGGAAAAAAGCCTAGCGTGCGAGCAGGTCTGAATGACCCCCATAGACTCCTAATACTGTATATTTTCAGATTTAGTTTCCCTTTAATATATGTTATATTCTGCTTTACTAACAATGACTGTCAGCTCCAGCCAGGACTCTGATGGAGATGTTTTCCCAGCACACGTCCATACTGCCACAAAAGGATATAATATCCCGGCCTAATAAAGAGCTGCTCCTGTATCCTGCATGGATTGTGTCAGGCTGAATAGAGTGCACGTTGCAACATTATTACAGTGTGAGTTCCCTGCTGTTCCTGGGATGCTGTTAGCTGAGCCGGTGATAGTGTAATAATGTGCTGCCATACACAGTCCCCGGCACTCTAGCAGGGTCATAGAAGAATTACCACTAAACTATTAGACCTTGGGAGAAGCGATGGATAGTAAGTGACTCGCAGGCTGGAAAATAAAATCTATTTCATTTTTCTTTGCTGGACTTTGTCGCCGGAGAAATTACATTTTAACCTCCTCTTCCTCCTGCCCATTGTTCTGGCTCATTGTGTAAAGATGAAACACTTATTCTGGGGTGAAGAACGAGGCAGAGGAGAAGATGAAAATCACCCCCCTCCCTTCCCTCCCACATTCATTTGCTGGAGATTTTCTATTTGACTTTTGCGGCTCGGTTCCATTTTTCTCTGTGCTGTGTTTCTCCTTTATTTCCAATGGTTTTCATCCGACCTTATCTGTTGTCACCTCCGTCACCCTTCCATCCCGGGAGAGGCACAGTGATTACAGCACCATTTCCTATGTACTGATGCCGAAATATTAGGTGTTTCAAAAACATTAAGGGCCCTCACTAGCTGTGTGTGACTGCAGACTGGCAGGGCATGCGTTTTCTGGGAAAACGCATATTTCCCAGCTGCGCGCAAAAGCGGCCCAGATCAATTCTGTGGCGTTTTCTCAGTTCTCTGTGGAGCGCTGTTACATGTAGGGGCATAAGGGAGTCTGATGCCATAAATCCATTTGAAGAAAAAAAAAAGAAATGGTCACATACAATGGTCACATACAATGAAATGGTCACATACAATGGTCACATACATTGTATGTGACCATTTCTTTTTTTTTTCTTCAAATGGATTTATGGCATCAGACTCCCTTATGCCCCTACATGTAACAGCGCCCCACAGAGAACTGAGAGAACGCCACAGAATTGATCTGGGCCGCTTTTGAGAATGCGCGCAGCTGGGAAATATGCGTTTTCCCAGAAAACGCCAGGTCATGCTCTCTGTCTTGGAAGATGAAAATAAAATGGCGGTGACCCTTATTACATGGCTTGTGGAGTAGTGAGCAGAAAGGCTTTGGCACACCCCTCTGAGCTCTATTTTCATTGTGACATCCTCCCTCTCCTCCACCCCCTTCCTAACACATGATCTACTGAGAACTGAGAGCCTGAGTCTGTGTAGAAGACTGACAATGTCTGTGTATGGCAGCCAGACATTTATTTGCTTTCGGAGATATATTTGAAAGCACCTAATGATCTGCTCAGGAACAGAAACATAAAAATGACTCTAATACATACTTAACATGTCCTAAACTTGCTATTTAGCTGTATATTTGCTTAACCAGTAAAAAAGCAGAGTGATGAAGCAAAAACATTCCGAGTACTTTTTGTACTTTTTCCCATCTTTAGCTTGAACATAATAACTTGGGTTTTTATTCTTATTTGTGTACTTGAAATTGAACACATAATAATGCAGTATAATGGTACATCATAAACTATACTAGAAGACCATTACCGAGAGTCTAGATGCTTAATTTACCACCCCAGGTTACTAACCATCCTGGGACTCAGGAACAAGTAGCAGCAGTAACCAGGAAACGGATGCGGGAACCACCAGACGGTCAGAGCGGAGGTACCGGGGACACGTGTGGCCATTTACCAGCGGGGGAGAAGGTCTGTCAGTCTAGCAGGAAGGGGTGAGACCCGTGTGGGGTGAGCAGTGCGATGACCGGGCTGGTGGCTACTGGTGTCCTCTACCCCCAGACTGGCTCGGAGCTGTGCGGTGCCCGGTGAGCTTACACTTGCCAGTACTGGTGTACAAATCCCAGCAGCTCCCCCCCTATAATCCGGCTCTGGCAGAGCCGGCCCTAACCAATATGATGCCCTAGGCAAGATTTTGGCTGGTGCCCCCTAGCACCGCCACTAGTTCTGCAGGAGATGCCTGGCATGAGTCAGCTGGCAGCTCTGCTAACGTCGGGAGCCTTTTGTTTATGAAAATGCATCTTATTTGCATTACTATGTGGGTAGGATGCACAAGCAGCTTCTGCTGATTAAAATGATATGCAGCATGACTGTATTCTGTGTGTGACTGCGGCTGTATCTACATACGAAATGCTACATTACAGTGATTTCCAGGAATACACTGCAACGTAACATTTCGTATGCAGATACAGCCGCAGTCACACACAGAATATAGGCATGCTGCATATCATTTTAATCAGCAGAAGCTGCTGGTGCCCCAAAGCATACCAAATGCCCTAGGCATTTGCCTAGTTTGCCTATGCCTAAGGCCGGCTCTGGGCTCTGGTGTCCGTCATTTGGACAGGTTTTTAACTAGTAACTTATAAGTAATAACATAAATCAAGTCAAACAAATACTGAATATAAAGAACACTGATTGGGTAAAAGTTTGTATGTTGATTTGGCCCCAATGAGGCAGTGCTTGATTAACAACTATCATTAATATTTTAATTACTCTCATCCCCAGGAATTAGTTTACCAGGTTTCAAACCTGTTAATAAATTTACAGAGAACTGACGTTTACTGTTGTACAAATTAAAAACAAAGACAAAAATAAAAATGATTGTTCTAATTCAGAGATGTACATAAATGTCCGATGTTTTCAGATCTACGCATGTGCAAAAGCCGCACTGCGCATATCTGGGGCTGCGTTGTCGCTCGCAGTGCCTAAAATGCTGAAGCATGATTGACATACTACTGGTATTTGGGGGCGGCAACAGGCGGAGTTCCAGAGAACGGCAGCATGTTGATAGGACAGTAGAGTGCCTGCCTGGATCCAGGTACTTTTCAGGGGGCGTGGCCTCTTCATAGGCGGTGCGCCTCCCTGGCCACACTGCAGCCCAGCACACTGCAGCGTGTGCTGGGCTGAGGAGAAGAGCTGCAACCCTCCATCAGACCAGGGCCCAGGTAATCCGTATCCCCCCTCCTCGGCACCACTGCATGGCGGGCCATTTTCTGGGTTTGCTGAAGGCAGTGGCTGCATCCCCAGATGCAGCCTCACTGACCCTGGCAGCGTGATTTTGCCAAACACCTGTAGTAACCTTACAGCAGCAGCAGATCACTGCATCCTAGAAAGCAGCAGCAGATCACTACGTCCTGGGATGCAGCAGCAGATAACTGCGTCCCAGGTATGTAGCAGCAGATCATTGTGTTCTCGGATGCAGCAGAGGATCACTGAGTCCTGAGATGCAGCAGCGGATCACTGCGTCCTTGGATGTAGCAGCAGATCACTGCATCCCAGGATGTAGCAGCAGATCACTGCGTTCTGGGATGTAGCAGCAGATCACTGCATCCTAAGATACAGGATCACTGCGTCCTAGGATGCAGCAGCAGATCACTGCATCCTGTGATGCAGCAGCAGATAACTGCAACCTGGGATGTAGCAGCGGACAGGGCCGGCTCTACCATTAGGCAGCTTTAGGCGGCTGCCTAGGGGCGCCGGCCTCTGGGGGGTGCCATTGAATTAATCTAGCAAAAATCTGAAGGATGTATCTGTATGCAGCCTTCTCTTTTTACACTGCGCTGGTTGCTGCTGCAGGTCTAATCATATGTATAATGATGCAATTCGCCCCAGCCCACCTGCATCTCCCCTCCGAGAGGTGGTGGAGGTGGTGATTGTAGGTTAGGGGGCGCTAGGCTGAAGCTTTGCCTAGGGTGCAGAGAGACCTTGCACCGGCCCTGGCAGCGGATCATTGTGTTCTCGGATGCAGCAGAAGATCACTGAGTCCTGGGATGCAGCAGCAGATCACTGTGTCCCTGGATGCAGGAGCAGATCACTGTGTCCCTGGATGCAGCAGCAGATCACTGTGTCCCTGGATGCAGCAGCAGATCTCTGCTTCCTGGAATGCAGCAGTAGATCACTGCATCTCGGGATGCAGCAGCAGATCACTGCATTCTAGGATGCAGCAGCAGATCACTACATTCTGGGATGCAGCAGCATATCACTACATCCTGGGATGCAGCAGCAGATCACTGCATTCTGGGATGCAGCAGTAGATAACTGCTTCCTGGGATGTAGCAGAAGTTCATTGTGTTCTCGGATGCTGCAGAGGATCACTGAGTCCTGGGATGCAGCAGCAGATAACTGCGTCCCAGGTATGTAGCAGCGGATCAGTGAGTCCTGGGATGCAGCAGCAGATCACTGCATCCTAGGATCTAGCAGCAGATCACTGCATCCTAAGATGCAGCAGTGGATCACTGCGTCCTAAGATGCAGCAGCAGATCAATGTTTCCTGGGATGCAGCAGCGGATCACTGCGTCCCGGGATGTAGCAGCGGATCACTGTGTTCCCAGATCCAGCAGCGGATCACTGGGCCCTGGGATGCAGTAGCAGATCACTGTGTCCCCAGATGCCGCAGTGGATCACTGCGTCCTGAGATGCAGCAGCAGATCACTGTGTCTCCAGATGCCGCAGTGGATCACTGGGCCCTGGGATGCAGCAGCAGATCACTGTGTCCCCAGATGCCGCAGCGGATCACTGTGTCCCCAGATGCCGCAGCGGATCACTGGGCCCTGGGATGCAGCAGCAGATCACAGTGTCCCCAGATGCCGCAGCGGATCACTGGGTCCTGGGATGCAGCAGCGGATCACAGAAGCTGGCAGTGGGGGTCAAGACGCCCTCTGCGACTTTTGCATATTTTAGTAAAAAGACACAGCAGTGATGCAATTAGTGTCCACCTCTGAATCACACCAAATACAACCACATCATTTATTAAATGTTTGCTTAACAAAAACATATAAATACTGAGTATTTTCACTGCATATCTGGAACCTTTAAAGAAAATAGGGACTTTTCCGGCCCAGTGCTTACAATTTTAATGGGCATTTTCTGAATACTGAACAGATTTAACAGGACTCGGTGGGACTTATTAGCAGCAGATTGCGGAGAGGAGAG
Organism: Pseudophryne corroboree; assembly: GCF_028390025.1. Taxonomy (NCBI): domain Eukaryota; kingdom Metazoa; phylum Chordata; class Amphibia; order Anura; family Myobatrachidae; genus Pseudophryne; species Pseudophryne corroboree. Next base: position 1,034,596,229 of record NC_086445.1, read on the forward strand.
ACAGGGCTCGTGGTTACGGCCCGTTATTGCTATGTTATAAAAACATCTATAATGTTATAATGCGATTAATGCGAGATTAAACTAGAAAATATCATTCATTTAACTCCTCTATAAAAGGCACAATAACTTCCTTCCCTTACATTAAATGTATGTTTTCCTAGTACAGAGGACAGGCCAGGTCTATTACTGTTGTTGTCCAGGGTGTGTTCAGCTTTTTGCAACATTAGTCGTGCGCTAAATCATATGATTTATACCGAAAAATCGCTATAAAGTGAAAGGCGAATTTGTTATAAATTCATAAACCATGTGCAATGTGACGTACATATGTAAGTATAGATTCAGCCTAAGTAGCACACTACCCAACTCTCCCAGTTTTCCCCACAGTCCTGTGAGCAGCAATACTAACCACTACGCCATCCGTGGCTAGTGGATGGCAAGCATATGGGTAGAGATCTAATAAAGTACCGCAGCCCACACTTCATTTGTATTTGAGACTTTAAACAAGATACGTTCTACTCGCCCCCCCATGCACCCTTTATTTTAATTTAGATAACTTTTTGAGTATGACACACTAAGGACTAGCTACTAAGATCTCTTCTGGGTCCCGCAATGGACCCCTGTGTTAGAGAATCCTGGTACCGTCGCTGGGCATAAGGTACAGTCGCCAGGCGTAATTTAAGTTGTCCGCTAATACTGTAACATCACCAGTGATATTGGGCATCTGGCTCGATAACCACTTAGTGGGCCCCTAAATCCAGCACAATGACCAATACTGATCCCACCGTTGGTGTCTGGACCCCAAATGGCCATTTCCGTACATTCCATCAGAGTCTAAAGGGCCCCATACACTAGAACGATAATGCCCGATTTCAGCCAATTTCGGGCATTTAGGACGATATATCGGGTGAAATCGGGCATTTTGGAGATGTTTCCGATCCGATCCGATGCGCGTTCCCATGAGGGTCGGATCGGCTCCCCTAGATCGTTAGTGCTGCACTCGTGCATATGATATATTGCATGCAAAATGTACCAAATTGTTTGGAATTGTATGGAACCACTCCCGGGAAGCTCCCGGGAGAGTTCAAGGGAAATCACCTCCGACTTCAGCCTCAGACATATCCTTGTAGTGTATGGGGCCCTTAACCAATTGTGTGATTCTATCTGGAAGGGGTGATCTGGTCAGGGGACCAGTCTGATGGCTATAGACCAAGGTGCCCCCTACATTTCATTACCAGCCCTTAAACAACTCTCCTGCTGTAGCTCTCTAGATAGATTTATGGGTTGATGTGTTGTTTGCTGACTGCCAGTACTAAGTGACTTATTAGCATTGCAGATTAGTACAGCTCTGAGCCCACAGACAGCAGTGCTAGCCGGCCAGGAGATTAGGCAGCACAAACTGTGGGAGTAACAGATTTCACTTTCAGACGCAGCCTCTGCAATGGCTTCAATTGGGAATCTTTTGTCCTTTTTATTTCGCAGGTAATTAAACTATTTCTCAATGTGAGGAATGATAGGCAAAGACTGACTTACATCAAGGCATTTTAATTGGTAATTTCAGTGCAGAATTTATCACTCCTCGTCTTGCTAAATGAGAGCGGTGAATCTTTTATTTTATTTTATTTTTCCTCCTTTTTTTGAAGCTGTGTTATTGTCTTAATATTGACTGGCCGGACTGTTTTATTTTTCTAGATCAAAGCCTGTTAATTAAAGAGCACTGAACGATAAAGTTTGCCAGTTCAAAATAGGGCATTAACTGGTTTCCGTCAGAGCGGGCCTTCGATGGCGGATTACGTCTGCACTGTGGCTTTATGCTACCAACACGGTAGTATCTCTATGAAGGAAGACAATATAACATTCACTTGGTCATAAATGACTATGGGGGGGTATTCAATTAGTGCCGTTTTTTCGACCAGTCGAAAAACTGCACTTTTTCCCTTTTTGTAGGTCGAATCTAGCCATTTTTTCGACTGATTGAAAAATCCGGCATGGGCGAAAACCACATGCATCGGCGAATTCGCCACAGATACACGCGTTTTGTCGAATTTGCGGGCGCGTTTGCCCATTTTAGGTCTGTTTTTACCCATGGCAATTCGACAAAAAAACAAAACTAATAGGCATGGGTGAAAATGGATCCAAAAACGGCCAAAAATGCCCGCTATTGAATACACATGTCGAATTAGTGCCGATTTTCCGACTGTCAGAAAATTCTGCACTAATTGAATATACCCCTATAATGTTAGAAGCGCTGTCTGACAGAATGACTGGACCATACTGTACTTTCCTATAGTTTAAATGTCCCCATCTTGAGATTCTGGAGATGTCCAGGTGGGTGAAGCAAGGTGCAGCATTCATTCATGGCATTGTACAGGGGGCAGAGTGGAGCCACAATGATCAGATTTAGTGACATTTGCATCATCAATCCCCCCCCACCACCGCCACCACCACCGCCGGACTGCCCACTTAAGTGGGGAATTTGCACATTTCAGTGAATCACAGCCCTCTACAGCGGGTGGCAGAGCCGATGGCAGCCTCCCTATGGCATCTCCCAGGGTGTTCAGGTGAAAAGAGTTGGCACATTGAGAAAGTAAATCACTGTATGTAACTCCAAACAGACCAGGCCCAACATGTAAAGGTCCAGGCCTAGGTACTTTAAGGGGGCATGGCAGTTTGCCAGAGTCAGACCGGCCCAACAGGGGCACAGTGGAAATGTCCGGTGGGCCTTACCCCTATCTCTAATGTCATGTTCCAGACAGTGAACTCAAATTATACATTATTACTCTATTAGAGGGTTAGGGGGACATTTACTAAGCAGTGATAAGAGCAGAGAAGTGAGCCAGTGGAGAAGTTGCCCTTGGCAACCAATCAGCACTGAAGTAGCATCTATAATTTGCATACTATAAAATTATATAAAGCTGCTGATTGGTTGACGGGGCAACTTCTCCACAAGGCTCACTTCTCCGCTCTTATCACTGCTTAGTAAATGTCCCCCTAAGGCGTCTATTTACTAATGACTGTCCAAGCCTCTGTGAAGGTTGTTCTCACCCTGTGGTAACTGGCCATACCCCTTAAGCATGTGTGCCTACCACTGCATCCACCAGTGGGCCCGTCGTGCCCCCAGTGTGACGCTGGGTGGAGCTGACATGTTATCAGGTTCTGGACCAGAGAATGACCAGTTGCCTCTGAGTTTGGGATGCCATTCCATAATTCTAGGATCTCTCGAACATTCAGGTAGAGTTAGCAACTACGCTTTATCTGCGCCCCTATACTTCATGCACCCAAAGCAGCTGCCACATTGGGTCTAACCACTGTCCTGACTCTAGTTATAACAGTACTGTCACACTAAAGACTATTTCACCCCTACTAGAGCCCCCTCCTTCCAAACATGTCTGCATTCACTGACGTTCAAACCAGTCATCTGAGAGTTTCAGATCTAAGGGGTTATTATTATACAGTACAGTATAAAGCAGTGAAAAGTGTGGAGAATTGGTCCAGCGGAGGCGTTTCCCATAGCAACCAAGCAGCCTTGAGGTAGCATTTATCAAGTATGTTCTATAAATGACAGGTTGGGGGTGATTGGTTGCTATAGGCAGATGGACCACTTCTCCGCTCTTTTCACTAATTGATACATCAACCGCTAAGTGTTGCAGGGCAGATGGCTGCAATATACAAATTGTGAAGCGCACAGTGGTCAGTAGATCATTAGACCAGCACATTATACTGTAGCTCACACATAAGATCACAGCCTCCCCTTCTGGAAGTGTTTTTTTTAAAAAAGACGTTTTATGTTGTAGATTGGAGAGACACAGCGGCCATAGGAATCTGTGACTTTCCAAGGTCACCATGAACTTTTACACCACTTACAAAGTTGGCACAAAAATCTGACGCAACGGAGGATTTGTAGCCGACTCAGAGCAAATAAACTATACCAGCCACAATAAGATGTTTCAGACATTGCATAAGGTGATAGATAACTCAGCCAGGGCAAGAAGCCACCAGAACGGGGTCCAACGTGCAATTACGTGGGTCCCAGAGAGATCTGTCACACGATACAACCTGGTAATTGATGAGGGGAGAGAATATTAAATTCCTGAAGACGTGAGATGCCTGAGAGCTGCCATGGTGCCCGTTTTATCAATCTCCATCCCATGGAAACCAAGTTTAAAGGGTCACATTCTCTACACCCGCTGAGATCGTGGGAACCAGTGACGTTTGGCTCACAGGAGCTGGGGTAGGTGAGGACACTGAAGACTTACAGTAAGTGTCATGGATGCAAAAACAATGAAGTTCCATGTTTCACAATGTGCCCGCACTCCGCTTCCAGTGCAATCTCAAGTAAAACTGAGGTTTTTGTATAGAAGCGAATATGAAATCCCATTATTGACTGATATTTTCAGAATTTACAGCCATATATATAATGACTAAGGGGGTCATTCCGACCCGTTCGCACGCAGCGGTGCAAACGGGTCAGAACTGCACCCGCAATGCACATGCGCGTCATTGCCCAGCGACAGCCATCGCCGGTCAACGACCAGAAGAAAGGAGAAAGTGATCGCTAGCGCGATCGCAAGTAGATCGACAGCGGGGAGGCATTCCGGGGCGGATACTCACCGTTTTCCGGGCGTGGAGATACGAACGCAGGCGTGTCCAGGCGTTTGAAGGGCGGTTGTCTGACGTCAATTCCAGGACCTTCGTCGCTGGATCCGTCCTACAGTGTAAGTAGGTCTGACCCTGGTATTGTTTTGCAGGAAACTTTTTTAGCATAGCAGGGCTGCAAAAGCGATCGCATCCCTGCTATGCAGAAATACACTCCCCCATAGGCGGCGTCTAGTTGATTGCACGAGCAGCAAAAAGCTGCTATGTGCGATCAACTTGGAATGACCCCCTAAGTCTACAGTGACATATTATTCACGCATTCATTGGAGGTTGATCACTACTGTTGCCATATTTATGTGAAAGTCCATTGAAGACAGCACGTAATTGGCTAATATCTTAAACATGTCATCCTATGAGCGGACTTGTATAGCGCAGCATTTAGGTATTAGAGTAGTGGCACTCAGAGTGGTGCTGCCTATCAGAGGTGAGTGAAACTGCAGCGAAGCTTGCTGCCCAGTGACTCCCATAGTGTAACAGGCTACAATATTTCAGCATCACTTATACTTCTTCACAGAAGAAAGTCGCCGGAGCTCTTTCCTATTCCATGATGGCTGGCGAGATGGCTGTGCAAATATGGGTGCGGCCCCTCAAGGATATCGGCCAATCTCTCCTGGGTTCAGGGTGTAGATATACCAGCGGCATCAGCATATAGTTGCACCAGCAATCAGGCATCCATTATTGATATGACTTTAACAGAAGTATATGAGTATGGAGGGTGTGCGACTGGTGCCACCGGCCAGGTCAAGGGTGCAATATGACCCTACGTGACCTTACTAATGGACGTCCGGAGACAGGTGTGCGACAGACTGATGGCGTTGCTGATATTTTATGCTGTTTCCAAAGTGTCTATAGAACGTGCTGATATAGAAAGCAGGTGATATCTCCTGTTTCCTGGCCGTCAGTCCTTAAATCCGCCATCCCCGTTTTCTATGGGACGGCATTTCGCCACATCCGCAATTGAAGCTGAGTGTAACTTCTAAGCCTGTTACTTTCAATGGGGCAGCCTTTGCCGGAGTGGGATCTTTATGATCCCTCTCCAATGAGGTGCAGAAGATCCTGATGCCCACGTGTGCTGTTTTGCGTTGCGCCAGGGCAGCTGGAAAGCCGCCATGTGCAGTAGTCCCCCCGGTGTCCGATAAAGTAAAGTGATCACATACTGTATGAAAGCGTCGTACTTCCTAATAATCACCGGGATGGGGCTCTTATCGGACCCTGTGTCCCAGTGACTTAAAGGAATACATCTGAATGAAAAAAAGAATAATGAGTATTCTTCATTTCCGGGGCCTACTATAGCTGCACATTATAATGTATATTACAGTGCAGTTGCTTTTTTGGTGTACCATATGCGACTGAAGCCTCAAAAAAAAAAATGTTTTGGCATATTTATAAAGCCCTTCCTGGGCTTCCGGCTCTGCAAGCGATGTAAGGCTCCTGTTGTCTTGTAGATAGGACTTATCCACAGCGGCTGTATGAAGAGTGTCACCTTGTATGTTACGCTCAGGCAGGAGAAATGTGACTGCCAACCGCTATGAATACAGCCGCTCGGGTATTGTGCCCACGAGAGGTGACGCGTCGGCATCGCTGTCCCTAAAAGATAGCTGTATATCTCTGCTATTAAATAAAATATTCACATCTGTCCCACCGACATGTCAACTCTCTATGATGTGCGTCGCAGGATAGAGGCGCTCGCTGATACATTTCCCAACTTGTCGAAAATGTGGGGTTACTTTTAAGCTAATGATGAGACAATTCAAGCGATAATGGGAAGAAAGATATTTATAGGCCGCTGTTCACACAAGGACGGGCTGAGACCGTATTCTGACAGCTTAAGAAGTGACGGAGCCTCCCGGTGAGACAGTGGGGAGTCGGCAGGATATTGCAGCCTCTCCAAAGTCGAAGGACGTGACTGACCGGCAGCTTAAGCCCCGCGGGTGTCCTGCTATCTGTGAGCAGTGAGCGGGAAAGTGCACTGACACTGACAGCTGCATCTTTCTGCAGGCCCGGTGAAGGGGAGAGGGGGGGGGGGGGGAGGCACCACAAGGACTGTTTGTTATGCCAGGCTGTGTGGATTGTGCTGTGATACTGCATTTACATGGGAGAACCCGATTCTGACACCCCTACCGCTCTCTCCAGCAGAAACACACACAATGGCGGGATCAAGGCAGACCGGAGGGAGCCTACGCAAGGCTCTCTAGCAGCTGGGGAACTACAAACCCCAGTGTGGCATAGACTGGGTTTGTGCAACCTGCACGTGTCCTTGTAGAGTAGAACATTTACCACTGGAGAAAGACAGAGAGGAAGGGAGACTGTATTAACCCTTCTCTAATATTTATTTATTACCAGTTATTTATATAGCGCACACATATTCCGCAGCGCTGTACAAAGAATATTTGTCCATTCACATCGGTCCTTGCTCCAGTGGAGCTTACAATCTATATTCCCTACCACATGTACACACAGACACATTCACAAGGGTTAATTTTGTTGGGATCCAATTAACCTACCAGTATATTTTTGGATTGTGGGAGGAAACCGGAGTACCCGGAGGAAACCCACGCAAGTACGGGGAGAATATACAAACTCCACACAGTTAGGACCATGGTGGGAATTGAACCCATGACCTCAGTGCTGTGAGGCAGTAATGCTAACCACTACACCATCCGTACTAATAGTTCATTGCTTTTTAGTGGACACAGCACAGGATGCTAGCACTAAGTGCGTATCTTTCAATTTTTACTTATTGTTTATCTAAGTCGGTTGTTTGCTTTTACCAGACAGAACTACAGATGTTCCGCCATGGCGTGCCATGGAGTTTGCAATTAAGCCACATAAAGGGTCGTGCCGCAGGCTTTAATGAAAATATGTGTCTTAGTGGCACTGCTAATGCGACAGAAGTTTAATGCACCCTGGACACTGGCGCTGAAATTGCGTGCAGCTGCTGTGTGCAAAAGACAGAGGTGCGAAACGAGCGCCGTGCATCGCTGTGCTGCATCAGCGACTTTATGCCCATTCCTGTGCTACAAAAATGACTAATCCTAAATGCCCAGACCACTATATACATAGTTATCATGCGTATAAGATGCTAAAGTCAGGAAAACGTAGAAAAGGCTGGAATCACAGCGTCCTGTGATGTAGCGTCTAAGTCACGCCGCCATATGTCTCGACTCGTGACATATAGAGCAACAAGGATAGTTGTACGAGGAGGACACATATTCATTAATATAACATGAACTCTGCTGGAAGGATCCTGTGTATAACAGCCCCTCGCCTCCCCCCCTATTAGTCACATGTCGGAGGCTGTGGAGCGAGCACAGAACAGTTGACATTTATACCGCACTGACAGCAGAGCCGCGCACTTATGTCTCCATCGTCACGTTATTGTGTAAATCTTCCCACTAGTCACGCTGAGAATTGCCAGAGCTGCTAAAGCAAATCCAAAAAATGCAAACCAGACTTTTCTGCATCTGAAGGATAATTTCTGGGAGATTGCGCAAGTAAGCGTCGCGCTGAAAGTGGCGTGCCCTGCTCCGCCCAAGGGGTATGTCTGAGTCTACCCACGCTGCCAGAGGGGTGGTTGCGTATGGGTGGCGCGCCGCCGGGGGCTGTATACTGTAGCTGGGCTGAAGCAAAGATTATTTATAGTTTACCGGAAAAGGTCTGACAATGGCGGCGATAAGCAAGCAAGAAATTAAATTACTGCCACGCTGCTGGATAAGCATGGGTGCCCAATGGCTTGAGATAATGGGATAAATTCATAATGCGACACTAAAAAAATAAAATAAATCGTTGATGAGGCTTCAGAAACAGGACGGAAATTCTTACATAATCAAAGATCATATATTTATGAGTAAGGAATGACAAATCATATGTGCCCAGCAAGAACAGCGCTGTATACTCTAGATCACTAGGAGACCCTAACGCTGTCCCAGAGTCTAGTGCCCATGCGCAGATCTCCAGGAAAATGGTGCAGCGGCCATTTTCCCAGAGGTTTCCGTATTGCACATGCAGGAAAAGCCAGGAAAATGTCCACCGTACTATTTTCCTGGTGGTTTCTGCGGAGCTGCTGCAGCCATTGAGGGACTCCAGAGGGTAAGTATTGAAAAACAATGGGTGCAGGATGTGCGGCGTGGGCCCCTGTGACTGCATGTGCACCACACACACTGCGCTCATTATAAATATGCCAGTGGTCTTGGAGGCTTCTAGATATTCTGGGAAGCTGCCAGACATTCCGGGAGATCAGGAAACTGTGAAAAACGCATATACTGTAGCTATTTTGTGAAAGGCGTCCTTAATGGAAGACAGTGGCGGACATTTTCTTGTGGCACACCTCTTTCTGGTAAATACCTCAGTATACATTGAAATAAGGAAACATTCTGTCTACAGTGCTTTTATTTATACAGTACTACCAATGTTATGCTTCACTATAGAGAGAATATATGCTATTCATACTAGTCCCTGCACCATTGGAGATTACAGTCTAAGGGGGAGATATATCAAGTAGTGAAAAGATTGGAAAGCAGGCCAGTGAAGTTGCCCATGGCAACCAATCAGCGCATACTAAACTTTCCTACTTTTTTTTGTCTCCTGTCGGGGAGAAGCCCGGAGAGGAGACGGGCAGGCCGCTGCGGGGGGCAAGGCTGGGCTGTCACGTCATTAGGGCCCCATGCCCAAGATGGGAAAATGCCTGCGACTCGTGGGTCTACATCCAGAGGGTGGGGCTAAATGCTGTGATTCATGGCTTTTAGCCCTGCCCCCCTTCACACCATCGCCACTATTGCAGGGATTTTATCCCCATCCTGCACTCTTTACTAGGAAGCCGGCGGAATTCACGGGAGCCAAATACCCTTCTGGGACTGCGGGGGACTACTCAATCGTGACTTTCCTGCAGCTTCCAGGAGGGGGGCAAGTCTGAATCAGCATCTGTATGGAAATTGGACCGAGCGCTTATGTGTGCAAATGTAAAAGTTGATATGAAAAAATTGATGTGAAAAAATTAATTAAAATATGTATATTGATTTAAAAATAAAAATAAAAATAAAATAAAATAAAAATAAAAATTGATATAAGGAATAGAAATAAATTAGGGTGGGAATCGGATGGGGAAAGGGGAGAAGTGCAATGTTTACAGCTCCTTTTTGAAAAATTGTGGAGCTTGTGGACACTTATTGAGAGGGTACAGTCTGTTCTTTTGTAACTTTCCCTGACACCCTATTTTGCTGTGCAGATGCGGCTGGAGGCTTTTGGTATCTCTGACAGCGTTCAAGTGCTGTAACTCACGATCTCCTCCTCTTAGCCGCACTGTAGCCGCTGCTCCGTTCGTCAAACCGGAAGTTGAGATGTTTACTTCCGGTATTCGGGCGCTGGCGGCGGCTGGCTTCGTGTCTTTAGTGTCCTCAGTGTTTGCTTTGTTCTTCTTATACTCCAACGCGTTTCGAATCGCAGCAGGATTCTTTTTCAAGGAGATAGTACAAATGTTTATAAAATGTCCATTTTTATATCATAACTTTATTGATAAAACAGGATGTGCACGTGACCGGAAGTGCATTCTCTCGGCGGCATCCTCATGGTAAAAACTTTGATAGAGGAAGGAATGTCGATTCTTCCTATTTGTAGCGGTTCTCGCCGCTCTTCAGCCGCCTCTCCCTCCTCGTCTGCGCAGACGAGGAGGGAGAGGCGGCTGAAGAGCGGCGAGAACCGCTACAAATAGGAAGAATCGACATTCCTTCCTCTATCAAAGTTTTTACCATGAGGATGCCGCCGAGAGAATGCACTTCCGGTCACGTGCACATCCTGTTTTATCAATAAAGTTATGATATAAAAATGGACATTTTATAAACATTTGTACTATCTCCTTGAAAAAGAATCCTGCTGCGATTCGAAACGCGTTGGAGTATAAGAAGAACAAAGCAAACACTGAGGACACTAAAGACACGAAGCCAGCCGCCGCCAGCGCCCGAATACCGGAAGTAAACATCTCAACTTCCGGTTTGACGAACGGAGCAGCGGCTACAGTGCGGCTAAGAGGAGGAGATCGTGAGTTACAGCACTTGAACGCTGTCAGAGATACCAAAAGCCTCCAGCCGCATCTGCACAGCAAAATAGGGTAAGTCAGGGAAAGTTACAAAAGAACAGACTGTACCCTCTCAATAAGTGTCCACAAGCTCCACAATTTTTCAAAAAGGAGCTGTAAACATTGCACTTCTCCCCTTTCCCCATCCGATTCCCACCCTAATTTATTTCTATTCCTTATATCAATTTTTATTTTTATTTTATTTTTATTTTTAAATCAATATACATATTTTAATTAATTTTTTCACATCAATTTTTCATATGAACTTTTACATTTGCACACATAAGCGCTCGGTCCAATTTCCATACACGTCAAACAACAACTTGAGCAGCTTTTTCCACAAGCACGGCAAACTATATTTATTATCCTGAATCAGCATCTACCTATTATTTTATATAATGGCTTGAAACTGTATTGGTTGCTAGTGCTACAGGCAACTTGTCCACTTGTCCACTTCTCCTCTCGTCACTACTTGATACATCAGCCCCTAAATTCCCTAACATACAAGCGCACACCCATAGCTGCTGCGCACACAACAGTATGGTTGCTTTTCCCCGAATTTCCCTACCAGTATGCTTTCTGGAGTGTGGGAGGAAACCGTAAACCCCTGGAGAAAACCCCACGCAGGCTTCCAAACTCCTCCCAGATGGCCCGTGTCCGGGAACTGAATGCATGACCTCAGTGCTGTGAGGCAGCGATGCTAACCACTACACCACATAGTTGCCTACTTTTGAAAAAGCATTTCAGGGAGATTGTGAAAGGTGAGTAAATGCAGCAATGGGTGCAGGGTGGGCCCCCCGTGACCCAGGGGCCCATGTGCATCACTCATCCTACTCCCAATAAAGCTACACCGCTGCTGGAATTAGTATAAAACGTAAATAATTTTTTTTTTATTTAGTTGAGTATTGTATATTTGTAAAATAACATGAACTGTCATTAAGATGTGGGGTGCACAGCTCCGACACTGCGCTTCGGGCCCAGCAACTATCACTGCGGGGCCCCTGTACCCAGAGCAGTCGAGAGCCGGGATGGGCCTAGGTACTTTTCAAGGGGCGTGGCCTAATCACAGGAGGTGTGGTCATGCACCCTTAGATAAAAATACTGAAAAGAATAGTATTTTAAGCATCTCCATGGCCATACTACAGCCCGGCACTCAGCAGCTTGTGCTGGGATGAGGAAAAGAGCTGCAGCTACTGCTGCTAGGTAAGAGGGAGGGGGCCTGGGCCCTACTGGACCCTCACTGGGCCCCTCCATCAAACCTGGGCCCAGGTAATTTGCACCCTCTCCCCCCCTCTCTCGGCACTACTGCCTGTACCTCTCCTGTGAGTAACTATATGCAGACACATGGGGGTGTCTGCTCAGCCAGCACTAATATAGGCAACTGCGCTCCATATTTACACATGAAATTTACCCCATTAATATTTCATTCATCCAGTCTCCTCCCCCCCGTCACGCCAGTTTTCCTTTGCAGCAAGCAGAGTCACGCTTTCCGACGTCTCTCGTCCTCCTAAATCCTCTGGCAATATATGGGGCTCACAGCTTAAATGAAGTCTAATTTGCCAGATCGCTGAATTTCCTAATAATTTGTGTTTATTTTTGTTTCTGTTATTACCTGGTTAGTTGTAGTGTTTGTGCTCTGTGATGGGAAGTACATGAGGTGTACAGTAAGGGGTCATGGTGGAAATTATCACACGGTGTGCTGTAATAATATTATGCAGATGCTTTTAAAATGACTTCAAGCCTGATACATGTTTGTAAGTAAAGCAAAAAAAAAAAAGCAGGTAACTTTGTGTCTGGCACAAACCATGATGCACTGCAAGGGGAGTAAATACATCTATGTTTTTTCTGTGCAGGGTAAATACTGGCTGCTTTTGCATGTAGCCCACAAATGCTAAACAGCTTTATTGTTACACTGCAATTTAGATTTCTGTTTGACCCCACCCCACCCAGATCTAACTCTCTCTGCACATGTTACATATGCCCCACCTGCAGTGTACATGGTTTTGCCCAGTTACTTGCTTTTTTGCTTTACTTACAGACACAAATGCGACTGAAATGTGTATTTGTGTGAGCTCTGTTCCGTAGCTGTGCAGTGCGAGAACATGGAATATATGCTGAGCTAACATACTGTATGTACAGTACTCTACATGTTATAGAGGCAGACATTGATTTAGAATAGTCTTGTTGAAAACCCCCTAACATGATATTACAACTTTCCACGTGAGTCGTAGGTGGTGACTTTCCACTTACTGTATGTAGGGGTACATTTACTAAGGTGGGCGTTTTTTTAGGACTGTTGATGGATGTTGCCCATAGCAACAAATTAGATGCTATCTATTATCTTCTAGAGGCAGCTAGATAGATGTAGACTCTGATTGGTTGCTATGAGCAACATCACCTGTTCTAAAAAAAACTCACACCTTAGTAAATTTACCCCATAGAGTGAAAAATCACTTACATATAAATAAATGTTACATTGTTGCATTATAAATGTGTTCTCAGTCATTATATATTCTTTTCAATTATGGATTTGTAGCTGTCGATATGGGGGCCAGAATTAGGGGGTATGGGACTCAAGGTTGACACCCATTATGTTTTTTTGGTGTCGTTTTCTCTGTCAAGTGACCGGGAACCCCAACCGCTGCGCTCTGCACATGTTATATCTGCCTCCCCTGCAGTGCACATGGTTTTGCCCAATTACTAACAAACTTGCTGCTGCGATCAACTCAGAATTACCCCCAATGTGTAATAATGTGATTAGACAATAGTAGGAGAATAATGGACCGTGATGTGGACGGGGTCAGCCTGTGTCCTCTCCTCTGCTCCTGCCTCCGGTAATGTGTTGTGCGCGGGTTGGCGGATAGACGTCTGTTACACAATGCTCTGTGATATTTGCATGTACTGTACATTTCCATATTACGGCCTTGTTCCTTACTGATAAAAAAACAAAGAATAAAAAACTGCGGTTCAAACAGCGTGACTGTGAAAGGTGTTCAGGAGACAATGTGCAACAATGGCCATTCTTAAAAGTCCTTGAAGCTTAGATTTCCCCTAAAATAGATTTATGCCGGAACACTTAACAATGAGACATCTGATGGAGATGAAACGCGCCCATTGCCGTAAGAGATTTGTTTAAATAGGCGATACATTTTATCTGTAGCACTCCATGTTTTTGGAGCACGAGGCATATTGTCAGTCGGCAGTCAATAAACTTTGTACTCAGAGCGTTAAAGGAGATTTCTGTTTTTCAAGGGCGCACGGTTTGTTTCAATGAAGTATAAGCTCATAAAAGCAAAAAAATAAAACGTCATTAGCTGGCGTATGTTTGCTGGAGCTAGCGACAGACCTGCGGATTATTCAGCTCTATCGGAAGGACCGTTGTTGTCCTGGGTTTTTCCCATCTATCACCCCAGTTCCCTGGCAGATACCAGCCGCACTGTTAACACTCCAGAGACCAGTGGTTGTCAGCCTAAGCCATCAGGTTTCCCCGGCAGATCACGGTCTGAGAATTTCTGTCCGTGGAAGAAGGTGGGGTAATTAGTGGCCCGGCAAAATAGATGAAGTCACCTGTGCATGATTAAAGGACTCTAGGTCGACAATGTCTAAGTCGACCACTATTGGTTTATAGTAACTAGGTTGACAAGTTCTCTAGATTGACACGTCCTAGGTCAACAGGTCAAAAGGTCGACATGAGTTTTTCACAATTTTTATTCTTTTTTTAAACTTTTTAATACTTATCGATCCACGTGGACTACGATTGGGAATAGTAACCTGTGCCGTGCGCAGCGGCAGCAGAGTGAAGTGAGGCACCTTGCCCGAAGCTGCGAGGGGACATGGTGCACTAATTGGGGTTCCCGGTCACTGTACGGAGAAAACTACACCCCCCCAAAAAAAAACCTCGTCGACCTGTTGACCTAGACCATGTCGACCTTTAAACCCTGTCGACCTAGAATCCATGTCGACTAGTTACTGTCGACCAATAGTGGTAGACCTTCCATACCACACCCCGTTTTTTTCCATTGTATTTCTCTATTACCTTGCACTGAGGTCGCCATCTGGTGGCCAGCAGAACATGAAGCATAACATACTGAATGATGCTGGAGGATGAAGGCCAGGGGTGGGGTATAGTTTAATGGAAGTGGCCTAAATCCAAAAACCTTTCGCAATTGTTGCCGACGCGTCCTGCTTACTACCAGTAACTAATGTGAGTATCCGCCCATCTGTGCCAATTATCCGCCAGTCCTCGTGTGGATGGCTGCCCCGCTCAGTGTGGAGCAGATTTATTAAGCCTGGAGAAGTGATAAAGTGGAAAGTGATAACGCACCATCCAATCAGCTCCTAACTGTCAAACCCAGCCTGTAACATGGCAGTTAGGAGCTGATTTGCTGGTACTTTATCACCTTCCACTTTATCACTTCACCAGGCTTGATAAATCTGCCCCTGCACCAACAGGACACATCCGTTCTGTACGTCTGCTGGTAACCGCCCATTATCACGCAAAGAGAGATCCATCAATTAACGGGTCAATCCGTTGGCACTCTCAGTCACCACCTGTGTGCCCGTGCGTGGCACGGGTCATGCCCAACCTGCCACTGCTTTCTGCGACGCAGTTTCCAGAAATCGGTGAGGTCTGTCCGCATTCGGACATTCATCAGAATCAGGCCTTCCGTGAGCACAGAGAACCACAGGGTGGGGAGGAGGGAGGTTGCACGAAGCCCACCTTCAATGGAGTTGTCCACCTCTAGTTGACTTCACATTTTGTTCTCGTTGACAGCTTTCTGCAGCTTTTACATCAGGCGCCCTTCTGTGCTTCTCAGCCATGTACTTACAGCCCAAGGCAGAGTTGTCTCTTCTCACTTATCTAGGACATGGAAAGAAAAGTGACTTTCTAGATACAGTTAATGGTGATAGAACAGCACTGTGTCATGTCCAAGGGCATACAAGAGCATGCAACTCTGGGGCTAATTCAGACCTGATCGCTGGCAAGCGATTTTTGCACTGCTGCGATCAGATAGTCGCCGCCCACAGGGGGAGGGTATTTTAGCTGTGCAAGTCGTGCAAACGCATGTGTAGCAGACCTATACACACAGATTTTGGGGGGAATTCAGACCTGATCGTTCGCTAGCGTTTTTTACAGTGCTGCAATCAGGTCAGAACTGCGCATGCGTATGCACTGTAATGCGCAGGCGCGTCGCACAGGTACAAAGCGGATCGCCACTCAGCTATGGGTTTGTGCAAAGGATCCATTTGCACGGACGATCGCAAGGAGATTGACAGCAAGAAGGCATTTGTGGGTGTCAACTGACTGTTTTCTGGGACTGGTTGGAAAAATGCAGGCGTGTTCAAGCGTTTGCAGGGAGGGTTCCTGACGTCAATTCCGGTCCTGGACAGGATGATGTGATCGCAGCGGCTGAGTAAGTCGGCCAGCCACTCCCCTGTTTCTCCAGACACTCCCACGTTTTATCCTGGCACGCCTGCGTTTTTCCGCACACTCCCAGAAAACGGTCAGTTTCTGCCCAGAAACACCCACTTCCTGTCAATCACACTCCGGTCACTTCAACGATGAAAATTCTTCGATTGGACGTGAGTAAATCTATAAGTTTTGTGCTAAATTACTTTGCGCATGTGCACTGCGTACCATGCGCATGCGCATTTTTGCCTTAATCGCTCCATTGCGAAAATCGGCAACGAGCGAACAACTCGGAATGACCCCCCATGCTCTCCCATTATTTCATAAATCTGCTAGAGCACAGGTTCTCAATCTCGGTCCTCAGGACCCCAAACAGTTCATGTTTTCCAGGTCTCCTCACAGAATCACAAATGAAATAATCAGCTCCACTTGTGAATCTGAATACACCTATGTACCTGTTGGTTGATCTGGAAAACGTGACCTGTGTGGGCTCCTGAGGACCTAGTTTGAGAACCACTGTTCTAGATGTTATTAGTTTCTGAAGGGAAGACGTCCTAATGTTGACAGTTATGATGTTGACATTATCGAAATATCGAATAGATCGCTCTCCATCACGGAAAGCTTTGAATGTGCTCCGTCTGTGAGATCTCAGAGGTCATCTCCCAATAATCTCCTTTCCCCCCACAGAAATGTTTTATACCAACCTAAAAATTATTGGAGGACGACGCAGGAACACAGAGCGGACTCTAACTGACAGAAATATCTGTTTTTCCGACGTGAATTTCTTTTCTCAACACCAGCAAATGTGTCAGCAGTTTTAATCTTCACCCTAGCCGTGTTGTGAAATGCAAACGTCCCCTAATAAGGATCCATCTGTTCATCCAACGCATATTAGATGGCACAGTGGTTTCTTAAAGGCCAGCAGCTGTTTTCAGTGGCTCCAGGCTCTGAACACAACATGCTGGGTGACAGAAGGCTGGACGTGGCCGAAGGTTTATTTATATCAATGAACTGCCATTAATGCTGGGGGCTGAGCCTCTACGCCGGGCGCTCGGAAGCTGTGGAGGCAGACAATTACATATCAGAGGACATTGCTCAGTGAATGTATTAGCATAGGGAGAGTTTGATCTGATTTTACAATGAGCTGTTGCGCATATTGCAGGGCAGGGATGGACACTGGAGACCGATTGCTAACAACTATCGATGTTCCTAAGTGGGTGGGAATGTATTTGACATTCTATGCAATCACCATGGCATGCTCCTTTCCAATGCTCGCCCGATGGTGACAGCAGCACCAGGGCAGAGCAGCTCCGGCCAGGTAGCCCCCCCCAAGACAGGGGAGCCTGGGGTACTTACCCCCTGACCCCCCCCCCCTTCCCGAATCCGGCTCTGTAGGTGACCACCTAGGTTTAGCTAATGGTAGTAAATGCTGCATTAATGTCCATCCTTCTAACAAGCATTTCACCAAATATAATTTTGCAGTTTCTCTCCTGAAATGCTGCTTGGTTTCGCCTCATCCTGTGTGTGTGGGTAAGTGTATGAGAGGGATTAATAGAACCACAATATGTCAGAAGTAGAGAACAGAAAAATGGGCCTTCAGGGAGGAGACAAGATGAACAATCAGGAAAAAAGAGAGATCAGATAATAACAGAATATATCACAGAGAAACAGAGAAATTGTAACATTAAAACAATGTAGCCTCAGTGAATTGTAACCTGGATATAGAACAGGTTTATGATTCATGCTTGTATGCAGATGCGGCTCTCTAGGCTACGGAGCTGCTAATGATAGCGAGTGAAGCTGCCGCCTGGGAATGAACAAGACGCCCAACGGAGGCATCGCAAACCCATTCGCCATTGCGTACACGTTCACAGCCTATACGCTGGAAACGAGGAAAATCAGAGCTAAGGGTTGGCCTGTGGTTACGCAGACTGGACTGCAGTAGTGACGCAGATGCCATGTTATTGCACACAACTGACGCCAGATACGCGCCCCGATAATGGCGATGACACGCCTGCATATTTCTGACCGTCTCCAAATAGTCACTTCCTGTCAATCACTTCTCCATGACATCCTCATTGCGAGCGAGATCGCAGCGGCACCTTGACGAATGCGCAGTGCGATCGCAACACTTGCGCAGTCTGCCGATAATCACTCCGTTGCGTGAACATCAGCCATAGCGTATAAACAGGAATTAGACCCATAATGCATTACAAGAAGAACAATTCATACACCTTAATGAACAGAATAATAATTAGACTTTGGGGGTAATTCTGACCTGATTGTAGATGTGCGAAAAAACGCACATCTGCGATCAAATTCTTTGACATGCGGGGGCGACGCCCAGCACAGGTTAAGTCCGCCCCGCATGCCCGGTCCTGCTCCCCCTGCAGACATGCAATAGCAATGCACGGAGGCGATGCTTTCGCATGTTGCGAGTAGCCCTATGCCTATGCATTCTAGCTGAAGGCAGATGGCTACCCGTCATGTTTTTGGACGCAGCAGCTGCGTGTGATATCAGTGTGTGATGTCAGCAACGGTCCGGACACGTCTCCGTTGTCCGGACCGAGCCCCTTAAACGTAGCGTCGACGCCCACAAAATACGGCGCCGATGCCCCCCTCCCGCCCCCCTCCAGGTATTAACCTGCGTTCTGCAGAGAACGCAGTTTAGGACCTTGCACATGTGCATACCGGCATACACGCTTGCGCAGATGTGCAGAAATCGCTTCATAGAGATTTTCGCACATTAGCGACGGGGTCTGAATTAGACCCTTTGGGGGACATTTACTAAACAGTGATGAGCGGAGAAGTGAGCCAGTGGAGAAGTTGCCCCATCAACCAATCAGCACTGAAGTAACATCTATAATTTGCATACTATAAAATGCAGAGCTGCTGATTGGTTGATGGGGCAACTTCTCCACTGGCTCACTTCTCCGCTCTTATCACTGCTTAGTAAATGTCCACCCTCTGTAGTTAGGCAGAAGTGATGGGTAAATGGTTAGAAAGGCTTCATAATTACCCTAAAACAATACAGGCTCACACTACTTCATCTGCAAAATGTGCCCGTCTGTCCGCTAAACGCGTTTCACCGTTACATGCCCACTTCTCGGTCCTCGGAAAGTCCCGCACAATTAGGAGATCTGCCTGCCATTATGAGTTAGGGGATCTGCATGAATAAGCAAACGCGTACAATGGTAAAACAACACGTCGCTTTTAGAGATGAGCGGGTTCGGTTCCTCGGAATCCGAACCCGCCCGAACTTCATGTTTTTTTTCACGGGTCCGAGCGACTCGGATCTTCCCGCCTTGCTCGGTTAACCCGAGCGCGCCCGAACGTCATCATGACGCTGTCGGATTCTCGCGAGGCTCGGATTCTATCGCGAGACTCGGATTCTATATAAGGAGCCGCGCGTCCCCGCCATTTTCACACGTGCATTGAGATTGATAGGGAGAGGACGTGGCTGGCGTCCTCTCCATTTAGATTAGAAGAGAGAGAGTGAGATTGATTTGAGACAGAGACACTTGATTTACTGGAGCTTAGGAGTACTGTAGAGAGTGCAGAGTTTAGTAGTGACTGACCACAGTGACCACCAGACAGTGCAGTTTTATTTAATATAATCCGTTCTCTGCCTGAAAAAAACGATACACAGTGACTCAGTCACATACCATATCTGTGTGCACTGCTCAGCCCAGTGTGCTGCATCATCTATGTATATATCTGACTGTGCTCACACAGCTTATAATTGTGGGGGAGACTGGGGAGCAGTGCCAGTTATAGGTTATAGCAGGAGCCAGGAGTACATATTATTAAAATTAAACAGTGCACACTTTTGCTGCAGGAGTGCCACTGCCAGTGTGACTGACCAGTAACCTGACCACACTGACCACCAGTATAGTTAGTAGTATAGTATACTATATTGTGATTGCCTGAAAAAGTTAAACACTCGTCGTGTGACTTGTGTGGTGTTTTTTTTTTTATTCTATAAAAAACTCATTTTGCTGACAGACAGTGTCCAGCAGGTCCGTCATTATATAATATATACCTGTCCGGCTGCAGTAGTGATATATATATATATATATTTTTATATCATTATTTATCATCCAGTCGCAGCAGACACAGTACGGTAGTTCACGGCTGTAGCTACCTCTGTGTCGGCACTCGGCAGTCCATCCATAATTGTATACCACCTACCCGTGGTTTTTTTTTTCTTTCTTCTTTATACATACATACTACATCTCATTATCAACCAGTCTATATTAGCAGCAGACACAGTACAGTAGTCCACGGCTGTAGCTACCTCTGTGTCGGCACTCGGCAGTCCGTCCATAATTGTATACCACCTACCCGTGGTTTTTTTTTCTTTCTTCTTTATACATACATACTACATCTCTTTATCAACCAGTCTATATTAGCAGCAGACACAGTACAGTAGTCCACGGCTGTAGCTACCTCTGTGTCGGCACTCGGCAGTCCATCCATAATTGTATACCACCTACCCGTGGTTTTTTTTTCTTTCTTCTTTATACATACATACTACATCTCATTATCAACCAGTCTATATTAGCAGCAGACACAGTACAGTATGGTAGTCCACGGCTGTAGCTACCTCTGTGTCGGCACTCGGCAGTCCGTCCATAATTGTATACCACCTACCCGTGGTTTTTTTTTCTTTCTTCTTTATACATACATACTACATCTCATTATCAACCAGTCTATATTAGCAGCAGACACAGTACAGTATGGTAGTCCACGGCTGTAGCTACCTCTGTGTCGGCACTCGGCAGTCCGTCCATAATTGTATACCACCTACCCGTGGTTTTTTTTTCTTTCTTCTTTATACATACATACTACATCTCTTTATCAACCAGTCTATATTAGCAGCAGACACAGTACAGTAGTCCACGGCTGTAGCTACCTCTGTGTCGGCACTCGGCAGTCCATCCATAATTGTATACCACCTACCCGTGGTTTTTTTTTTCTTTCTTCTTTATACATACATACTACATCTCTTTATCAACCAGTCTATATTAGCAGCAGACACAGTACAGTAGTCCACGGCTGTAGCTACCTCTGTGTCGGCACTCGGCAGTCCATCCATAATTGTATATCACCTACCCGTGTTTTTTTTTTCTTTCTTCTTTATACATACATACTACATCTCTTTATCAACCAGTCTATATTAGCAGCAGACACAGTACAGTAGTCCACGGCTGTAGCTACCTCTGTGTCGGCACTCGGCAGTCCATCCATAATTGTATACCACCTACCCGTGGTTTTTTTTTCTTTCTTCTTTATACATACATACTACATCTCTTTATCAACCAGTCTATATTAGCAGCAGACACAGTACAGTACGGTAGTCCACGGCTGTAGCTACCTCTGTGTCGGCACTCGGCAGTCCGTCCATAATTGTATACCACCTACCCGTGGTTTTTTTTTCTTTCTTCTTTATACATACATACTACATCTCTTTATCAACCAGTCTATATTAGCAGCAGACACAGTACAGTAGTCCACGGCTGTAGCTACCTCTGTGTCGGCACTCGGCAGTCCATCCATAATTGTATACCACCTACCCGTGGTTTTTTTTTCTTTCTTCTTTATACATACATACTACATCTCTTTATTAACCAGTCTATATTAGCAGCAGACACAGTACAGTAGTCCACGGCTGTAGCTACCTCTGTGTCGGCACTCGGCAGTCCATCCATAATTGTATACCACCTACCCGTGGTTTTTTTTTCTTTCTTCTTTATACATACATACTACATCTCTTTATCAACCAGTCTATATTAGCAGCAGACACAGTACAGTACGGTAGTCCACGGCTGTAGCTACCTCTGTGTCGGCACTCGGCAGTCCGTCCATAATTGTATACCACCTACCCGTGGTTTTTTTTTCTTTCTTCTTTATACATACATACTACATCTCTTTATCAACCAGTCTATATTAGCAGCAGACACAGTACAGTACGGTAGTCCACGGCTGTAGCTACCTCTGTGTCGGCACTCGGCAGTCCGTCCATAATTGTATACCACCTACCCGTGGTTTTTTTTTCTTTCTTCTTTATACATACATACTACATCTCTTTATTAACCAGTCTATATTAGCAGCAGACACAGTACAGTAGTCCACGGCTGTAGCTACCTCTGTGTCGGCACTCGGCAGTCCATCCATAATTGTATACTAGTATCCATCCATCTCCATTGTTTACCTGAGGTGCCTTTTAGTTGTGCCTATTAAAATATGGAGAACAAAAATGTTGAGGTTCCAAAATTAGGGAAAGATCAAGATCCACTTCCACCTCGTGCTGAAGCTGCTGCCACTAGTCATGGCCGAGACGATGAAATGCCAGCAACGTCGTCTGCCAAGGCCGATGCCCAATGTCATAGTACAGAGCATGTCAAATCCAAAACACCAAATATCAGTAAAAAAAGGACTCCAAAACCTAAAATAAAATTGTCGGAGGAGAAGCGTAAACTTGCCAATATGCCATTTACCACACGGAGTGGCAAGGAACGGCTGAGGCCCTGGCCTATGTTCATGGCTAGTGGTTCAGCTTCACATGAGGATGGAAGCACTCAGCCTCTCGCTAGAAAAATGAAAAGACTCAAGCTGGCAAAAGCAGTAGCACCGCAAAGAACTGTGCGTTCTTCGAAATCCCAAATCCACAAGGAGAGTCCGACTCCAATTGTGTCGGTTGCGATGCCTGACCTTCCCAACACTGGACGTGAAGAGCATGCGCCTTCCACCATTTGCACGCCCCCTGCAAGTGATGGAAGGAGCACCCGCAGTCCAGTTCCTGATAGTCAGATTGAAGATGTCAGTGTTGAAGTACACCAGGATGAGGAGGATATGGGTGTTGCTGGCGCTGGGGAGGAAATTGACCAGGAGGATTCTGATGGTGAGGTGGTTTGTTTAAGTCAGGCACCCGGGGAGACACCTGTTGTCCGTGGGAGGAATATGGCCGTTGACATGCCTGGTGAAAATACCAAAAAAATCAGCTCTTCGGTGTGGAAGTATTTCACCAGAAATGCGGACAACAGGTGTCAAGCCGTGTGTTCCCTTTGTCAAGCTGTAATAAGTAGGGGTAAGGACGTTAACCACCTCGGAACATCCTCCCTTATACGTCACCTGCAGCGCATTCATAATAAGTCAGTGACAAGTTCAAAAACTTGGGCCGACAGCGGAAGCAGTCCACTGACCAGTAAATCCCTTCCTCTTGTAACCAAGCTCACGCAAACCACCCCACCAACTCCCTCAGTGTCAATTTCCTCCTTCCCCAGGAATGCCAATAGTCCTGCAGGCCATGTCACTGGCAATTCTGATGATTACTCTCCTGCCTGGGATTCCTCCGATGCATCCTTGCGTGTAACGCCTACTGCTGCTGGCGCTGCTGTTGTTGCTGCTGGGAGTCGATGGTCATCCCAGAGGGGAAGTCGTAAGACCACTTGTACTACTTCCACCAAGCAATTGACTGTCCAACAGTCCTTTGCGAGGAAGATGAAATATCACAGCAGTCATCCTACTGCAAAGCGGATAACTGAGGCCTTGACATCCTGGGTGGTGAGAAACGTGGTTCCGGTATCCATCATTACTGCAGAGCCAACTAGAGACTTGTTGGAGGTACTGTGTCCCCGGTACCAAATACCATCTAGGTTCCATTTCTCTAGGCAGGCGATACCGAAAATGTACACAGACCTCAGAAAAAGAGTCACCAGTGTCCTAAAAAATGCAGCTGTACCCAATGTCCACTTAACCACGGACATGTGGACAAGTGGAGCAGGGCAGGGTCAGGACTATATGACTGTGACAGCCCACTGGGTAGATGTATGGACTCCCGCCGCAACAACAGCAGCGGCGGCACCAGTAGCAGCATCTCGCAAACGCCAACTCTTTCCTAGGCAGGCTACGCTTTGTATCACCGGTTTCCAGAATACGCACACAGCTGAAAACCTCTTACGGCAACTGAGGAAGATCATCGCGGAATGGCTTACCCCAATTGGACTCTCCTGTGGATTTGTGGCATCGGACAACGCCAGCAATATTGTGTGTGCATTAAATCTGGGCAAATTCCAGCACGTCCCATGTTTTGCACATACCTTGAATTTGGTGGTGCAGAATTTTTTAAAAAACGACAGGGGCGTGCAAGAGATGCTGTCGGTGGCCAGAAGAATTGCGGGACACTTTCGGCGTACAGGCACCACATACAGAAAACTGGAGCACCACCAAAAACTACTGAACCTGCCCTGCCATCATCTGAAGCAAGAAGTGGTAACGAGGTGGAATTCAACCCTCTATATGCTTCAGAGGTTGGAGGAGCAGCAAAAGGCCATTCAAGCCTATACAATTGAGCACGATATAGGAGGTGGAATGCACCTGTCTCAAGCGCAGTGGAGAATGATTTCAACGTTGTGCAAGGTTCTGATGCCCTTTGAACTTGCCACACGTGAAGTCAGTTCAGACACTGCCAGCCTGAGTCAGGTCATTCCCCTCATCAGGCTTTTGCAGAAGAAGCTGGAGACATTGAAGGAGGAGCTAACACGGAGCGATTCCGCTAGGCATGTGGGACTTGTGGATGGAGCCCTTAATTCGCTTAACAAGGATTCACGGGTGGTCAATCTGTTGAAATCAGAGCACTACATTTTGGCCACCGTGCTCGATCCTAGATTTAAAGCCTACCTTGGATCACTCTTTCCGGCAGACACAAGTCTGCTGGGGTTGAAAGACCTGCTGGTGAGAAAATTGTCAAGTCAAGCGGAACGCGACCTGTCAACAACATCTCCTCCTTCACATTCTCCCGCAACTGGGGGTGCGAGGAAAAGGCTCAGAATTCCGAGCCCACCCGCTGGCGGTGATGCAGGGCAGTCTGGAGCGACTGCTGATGCTGACATCTGGTCCGGACTGAAGGACCTGACAACGATTACGGACATGTCGTCTACTGTCACTGCATATGATTCTCTCACCATTGAAAGAATGGTGGAGGATTATATGAGTGACCGCATCCAAGTAGGCACGTCACACAGTCCGTACTTATACTGGCAGGAAAAAGAGGCAATTTGGAGGCCCTTGCACAAACTGGCTTTATTCTACCTAAGTTGCCCTCCCACAAGTGTGTACTCCGAAAGAGTGTTTAGTGCCGCCGCTCACCTTGTCAGCAATCGGCGTACGAGGTTACATCCAGAAAATGTGGAGAAGATGATGTTCATTAAAATGAATTATAATCAATTCCTCCGTGGAGACATTCACCAGCAGCAATTGCCTCCACAAAGTACACAGGGTGCTGAGATGGTGGATTCCAGTGGGGACGAATTGATAATCTGTGAGGAGGGGGATGTACACGGTGATATATCGGAGGATGATGATGAGGTGGACATCTTGCCTCTGTAGAGCCAGTTTGTGCAAGGAGAGATTAATTGCTTCTTTTTTGGGGGGGGTCCAAACCAACCCGTCATATCAGTCACAGTCGTGTGGCAGACCCTGTCACTGAAATGATGGGTTGGTTAAAGTGTGCATGTCCTGTTTATACAACATAAGGGTGGGTGGGAGGGCCCAAGGACAATTCCATCTTGCACCTCTTTTTTCTTTAATTTTTCTTTGCGTCATGTGCTGTTTGGGGAGGGTTTTTTGGAAGGGCCATCCTGCGTGACACTGCAGTGCCACTCCTAGATGGGCCCGGTGTTTGTGTCGGCCACTAGGGTCGCTTATCTTACTCACACAGCTACCTCATTGCGCCTCTTTTTTTCTTTGCGTCATGTGCTGTTTGGGGAGGGTTTTTTGGAAGGGACATCCTGCGTGACACTGCAGTGCCACTCCTAGATGGGCCCGGTGTTTGTGTCGGCCACTAGGGTCGCTTATCTTACTCACACAGTCAGCTACCTCATTGCGCCTCTTTTTTTCTTTGCGTCATGTGCTGTTTGGGGAGGGTTTTTTGGAAGGGACATCCTGCGTGACACTGCAGTGCCACTCCTAGATGGGCCCGGTGTTTGTGTCGGCCACTAGGGTCGCTTATCTTACTCACACAGTCAGCTACCTCATTGCGCCTCTTTTTTTCTTTGCGTCATGTGCTGTTTGGGGAGGGTTTTTTGGAAGGGACATCCTGCGTGACACTGCAGTGCCACTCCTAGATGGGCCCGGTGTTTGTGTCGGCCACTAGGGTCGCTTATCTTACTCACACAGTCAGCTACCTCATTGCGCCTCTTTTTTTCTTTGCGTCATGTGCTGTTTGGGGAGGGTTTTTTGGAAGGGACATCCTGCGTGACACTGCAGTGCCACTCCTAGATGGGCCCGGTGTTTGTGTCGGCCACTAGGGTCGCTTATCTTACTCACACAGCGACCTCGGTGCAAATTTTAGGACTAAAAATGATATTGTGAGGTGTGAGGTATTCAGAATAGACTGAAAATGAGTGTAAATTATGGTTTTTGAGGTTAATAATACTTTGGGATCAAAATGACCCCCAAATTCTATGATTTAAGCTGTTTTTTAGGGTTTTTTGAAAAAAAACACCCAAATCCAAAACACACCCGAATCCGACAAAAAAAATTCGGTGAGGTTTTGCCAAAACGCGGTCGAA
Organism: Pseudophryne corroboree; assembly: GCF_028390025.1. Classification (NCBI taxonomy): domain Eukaryota; kingdom Metazoa; phylum Chordata; class Amphibia; order Anura; family Myobatrachidae; genus Pseudophryne; species Pseudophryne corroboree. Next base: position 1,034,622,936 of record NC_086445.1, read on the forward strand.
CCCAAAACACGGCCGCGGAACCGAACCCAAAACCAAAACACAAAACCCGAAAAATTTCAGGCGCTCATCTCTAGTCGCTTTACGGCTGTTCCCTTCGTTCATTTCAAATCAGTTTTCTCTTACGTCCTAGAGGATGCTGGGGACTCCGTAAGCACCATGGGGTATAGACATGGGCACTCTAAATGACCTTTTAGTATGGGTGTGAACTGGCTCCTCCCTCTATGCCCCTCCTCCAGACCTCAGTTAGATTCTGTGCCCAGAGGAGAATGGGTGCACTACAGGGGAGCTCTACTGAGTTTCTCTGATAAAAGAATTTTGTTATGTTTTTTATTTTCAGGGAGCACTGCTGGCAACAGGCTCCCTGCATCGTGGGACTGAGGAGAGATAAGCAGACCTACTTGAATGATAGGCTCTGCTTCTTAGGCTACTGGACACCATTAGCTCCAGAGGGATCGGAACGCAGGTCTCCCCCTGCCGTTCGTCTCAGAGCCGTGCCGCCGTCCTCCTCGCAGAGCCGGAAGATGGAAGCCAGGTGAGTACAAGAAGAAAGAAGACTTCTAAGGCGGCAGAAGACTTCAGATCTTCACTGAGGTAAGAGCGCAGCGGTAACGCTGCGCGCCATTGCTCCCACACTTTACACACATGACAGGCACTGATGGGTGCAGGGCGCAGGGGGGGCGCCCTGGGCAGCAATATAAACTTCTGTATTGGCATGTTTTTCACATATGGGCTGCGGTGTCAGTAGATATGTAAATCCCCCGCCATTAATTGTAATTTTGAGCGGGACCGAAGCCCGCCACTAGAGGGGGCGGAGCTTGGTCTCTCAGCACTAACCAGCGCCATTTTCTCCACAGTGATCTGAAGAAAAGCTGGCTTCACGGACTCTCCCCGGCAGAACGTTGACACGGGGCTGAAAGAGAGGGGGGGGCACATTTAGGCGCAGTGAGTGTATTACACTGTTAAATAAAAGCGCTATACCTGGGAATTGTTTCCAGTGTCAGTTGGCGCTGGGTGTGTGCTGGCATACTCTCTCTCTGTCTCTCCAAAGGGCCTTGTGGGGGAACTGTCCCCTTATAGATATATCCCGGTGTGTGTGTGCGGGTGCCGGTACGCGTGTGTCGGCATGTCTGAAGCGGAAGGCTCATCCCAGGAGGACGTGGAGCAGATGATTGTGGTGGCTCCGTCGGCAACGCCGACTCATGATTGGTATGATATGTGGAATAGTTTAAATGCTAATGTGACCTTATTACATAAGAGAATTGACAAAGCTGAGTCCAAGGAAACAGCAGGGAGTCAATCCGCGGATTTGACTGGGTCACAGGGCCCGTCAGGGTCTCAAAAGCGTTTCCTTATCACAAATAGCAGACACTGATACCGACACGGATTCTGACTCCAGTGTCGATTATGATGAGGCAAGGTTACACCCTAAGGTGGCCAAAAGTTTTCATTATATGATTATGGCAATAAAAGATGTTTTGCATATCACAGATGACCCCTCTGTCCCTGACATGAGGGTACACATGTTTAAGGGAAAGAAACCTGAGGTAACGTTTCCTCCGTCTCATGAACTGAACGAATTATTTGAAAAAGCTTGGGAAACTCCAGACAAAAAACTGCAGATTCCCAAGAGGATCCTTATGGCGTATCCTTTCCCCGCAAAGGACAGGATACGGTGGGAATCCTCGCCCAGGGTGGACAAGGCGTTAACACGTCTGTCCAAGAAGGTGGCGCTACCGTCTCCAGACACCGCGGCCCTTAAGGATCCTGCGGATCATAGACAAGAAACTACCTTAAAGTCTATTTATGCACATACAGGTGCTTTACTCAGACCGACAATAGCATCGGCATGGGTTTGTAGCGCTGTTGCAGCATGGACAGATACCTTGTTGGCTGACATGGATACCCTGGACAAGGATTCCATTGTACTGACTTTAGGTCACATTAAAGACGCAGTCTTATATATGAGAGACGCTCAAAGAGACGTGGGGCTGCTTGGTTCCAGAGCCAACGCCATGGTAGTTGCGGCAAGACGAGCTCTATGGACCCGCCAATGGTCGGGTGATGCCGACTCAAAAAAGCATATGGAGGTTTTACCTTACAAGGGTGAGGTTTTGTTTGGGGATGGTCTCGCGGACCTGGTTTCCACAGCTACCGCGGGTAAATCTAAATTTTTGCCTTTTGTTCCCCCACAGCAAAAGAAAACCCCACAATATCAGATGCAGTCCTTTCGGTCGCATAAGTCCAAAAGAGGTCGGGGCTCCTCTTTCCTCGCCAGAGGTAAGGGTAGAGGTAAGAGAACACCTGCTTCGGCTAGTTCCCAGGAGCAGAAGTCCTCCCCGGCTTCTGCTAAATCCACCGCATGACGCTGGGGCTCCACGGAGGGAGTCCGCACCGGTGGGGGCACGTCTTCGACTCTTCAGCCAGGTCTGGGTTCTATCAGACGTGGATCCTTGGGTGTTGGAAATTGTATCCCAAAGTAACAAACTGGAGTTCGAAGAGGTGCCTCCTCGCCGATTTTTCAAGTCGGCCTTGCCCGCCTCTTCCCCAGAGAGGGAAGTGGTATTAGATGCAATTCAAAAGCTGTGTCAACAGCAAGTGATTGTCAAAATTCCCCTAGGCCAACAGGGAAAAGGGTACTATTCAACACTGTTTGTAGTGCCGAAGCCGGATGGTTCGGTCAGACCCATTTTGAATCTAAAATCCCTAAACCTATACTTGAAAAAGTTCAAATTCAGGATGGAATCACTCCGGGCTGTGATATTCAGTCTGGAAGCAGGGGATTTTATGGTGCCGCTGGACGTGAAGGATGCCTACCTTCATGTCCCCATATTTCCTCTTCATCAGGAATACCTGCTTTTCGCGGTACAGTACTGTCATTACCAGTTTCAGACGTTGCCGTTTGGGCTTTCCACGGCCCCGAGAATTTTCACCAAGGTAATGGCGGAAATGATGGTGCTCCTGCGCAAGCAGGGAGTCACAATTATCCCGTACTTGGACGATCTCCTGATAAAGGCGAGATCAAGAGATCAATTGCTGAAATGCGTGTCACTCTCCCTGAGAGTGTTACATCAACACGGTTGGATTCTCAATCTGCCAAAGTCACAGTTGGTTCCAACGACTCGACTATCATTCCTAGGCATGATTCTGGACATGGAACAGAAGAACTTTTTCTACCAATAGAAAAAGCCCAGGACCTCCAGAACATGGTCAGGGACCTGCTAAAACCGAAAAGAGTGTCTGTTCATCAATGCACTCGAGTTCTGGGAAAAATGGTGGCAGCCTACGAGACCATCCCCTTCGGCAGGTTCCATGCAAGGACATTTCAGTGGGACCTTCTGGACAAATGGTCGGGGTCCCATCTACACCTACATTAAAAGATAAGCCTGTCCCCCAGGGCCAGGGTGTCTCTCCTGTGGTGGCTGCAGAGTGCTCACCTTCTAGAGGGTCGCAGGTTCAGCATTCAAGACTGGGTTCTGGGGACCACGGACGCGAGCCTCCGAGGATGGGGAGCAGTCACAAAAGGAAGAAATTTTCAGGGACTATGGTCAAGCCAGGAGGCTTGTCTACACATCAACGTGCTGGAATTGAGGGCCATATACAATGGCCTACGACAAGCGGAGTATCTTCTTTGTGACCTACCGGTTCTGATTCAGTCAGACAACGTCACAGCCGTGGCTCATGTAAACCGCCAAGGCAGGATAAGGAGCAGAGTGGCAATGGCGGAAGCCACCAGAATTCTGCGCTGGGCGGAAAAACACGTAAGTGTTCTGTCAGCAGTCTTCATACCGGGAGGGGACAACTGGGAAGCAGACTTCCTCAGCAGACACGATCGCCATCCAGGAGAGTGGGGTCTTCATCAAGAGGTCTTTGCAGAGATAGCAAGTCTTTGGGGACTTCCTCAAATAGACATGATGGCGTCACGCCTCAATGAAAAGCTTCGGAGGTATTGTGCCAGGTCAAGGGACCCTTAGGCAGTAGCAGTAGACGCCCTAGTGACACATGAGTGTTTCAGTCGGTCTATGTATTCCCTCCTCTGCCTCTCATCTCAAAAGTGTTGAGACTCATAAGACGAAATAGAGTACAAGCAATACTCGTGGTTCCAGATTGGCCTCGAAGGGCCTGGTATTCGGATCTTCAGGAGATGCTCACAGAAGATCCGTGACCTCTTCCTCTCAGGGAAGACCTGTTGCAGCAGGGGCCTTGCGTGTTCCAAGACTTACCGTGGTTGCGTTTGACGGCATGACGGTTGAACACCGAATCCTAGCTGAGAGAGGTATCTCGGAGGAAGTTATCCCTACTCTGATAAAGGCTAGGAAGGAAGTAACGGCGAAGCATTATCACCGTATCTGGAGGAAGTATGTATCTTGGTGTGAAACCAAGAATGCTCCTACGGAAGATTTCCATCTGGGCCGTTTTCTCCACTTCCTACAGACAGGAGTGGATATGGGCCTAAAATTAGGCTCCATTAAGGTACAGATTTCGGCCCTATCTATATTTTTTCAGAAGGAATTGGCTTCTCTCCCAGAGGTCCAAACTTTCGTAAAGGGAGTGCTGCACATCCAGCCTCCTTTTGTGCCAAGTCCCTGGATGTAGTCAGGGCCTTAAAAATTTGCGTAGCCAGGACGGCTAGGGTTAGGAAAACAGAGGCTCTGTTTGTCCTGTATGCAGCCAACAAGGTTGGCGCTCCTGCTTCTAAGCAGACTATTGCTCGCTGGATCTGTTACACAATTCAGCAAGCTCATTCTACGGCTGGATTGCAGTTACCAAATTCGGTAAAGGCCCATTCCACTAGGAAGGTGGGCTCTTCTTGGGCGGCTGCCCGAGGCGTCTCGGCATTACAGCTTTGCCGAGCAGCTACTTGGTCGGGTTCAAACACTTTTGCAAAATTCTACAAGTTTGATACCCTGGCTGATGAGGACCTCGCGTTTGCTCAATCGGTGCTGCAGAGTCATCCGCACTCTCCCGCCCGGTTTGGAGCTTTGGTATAAACCCCATGGTCCTTACGGAGTCCCCAGCATCCTCTAGGACGTAAGAGAAAATAAGATTTTAAACCTACCGGTAAATCTTTTTCTCCTAGTCCGTAGAGGATGCTGGGCGCCCGTCCCAGTGCGGACTAAATCTGCAAGACTTGTATATAGTTGTTGCTTACATAAGAGTTATGTTACAGTTGGAATCGGTCTTTGACTGATACTGTTTTTTTCGTTCATACTGTTAACTGGTTGCATATATTCTAAGTTATATGGTGTGGGCTGGTATGAATCTTGCTCTTAGATTTACAAAATAATTTCCTCATATTGGGGGTGATTCCGAGTTGTTCGCTCGCTAGCTGCTTTTAGCAGCATTGCACACGCTAAGCCGCCGCCCTCTGGGAGTGTATCTTCGCTTAGCAGAATTGCGAACGAAAGATTAGCAGAATTGCGAATAGAAATTTCTTAGCAGTTTCTGAGTAGCTCCAGACTTGCTCCTACACTGCGATCAGTTCAGTCAGTTTCGTTCCTGGTTTGACATCACACACACGCCCAGCGTTCGCCAAGCCACTCCCCCGTTTCTCCAGACACTCCCGCGTTTTTCCCTGACACGCCTGCGTTTTTCCGCACACTCCCAGAAAACGGTCAGTTTCTGCCCAGAAACACCCACTTCCTGTCAATCACACTACGATCAGCAGAACGATGAAAAAACTTTGTTACGCCGTGAGTAAAATATCAAACTTTTGTGCTAATTTACTTGGCTCAGGCGCCCTGCGTACATTGCGCATGCGCAGTTTGCGACTAATCGCTCAGTAGCGAAAAAAATAACGAGCGAACAACTCGGAATGACCCCCCTTGTCCATCTCCTCTGGGCACAGTTTCTCTAACTGAGGTCTGGAGGAGGGGCATAGAGGGAGGAGCCAGTGCACACTCATACTAAAAGTTCTTTAGAGTGCCCATGTCTCCTGCGGAGCCCGTCTATCCCCATGGTCCTTACGGAGTCCCCAGCATCCTCTACGGACTAGGAGAAAAGATTTACCGGTAGGTTTAAAATCTTATTTTTTTCCCCTAAAAATACCGTTCATTTATTAAATGAATCATGAGAGCGACTGCATCCGAGGCCTCTGATTTTTGTTTTTCCTGGCAAAAAAACCCCCACGACAAGCGATCACTCTGAATTCACATTCAAGTACTTGAAAAATGAGAATATCACATAGAATTTTCTACTCGACGACCTCCCTATATCGGTGATTGACAGAATTAGCATACAGATAGATTAATATACATAAATAACATATCTGAGTAATAAAACTGGGGAGGGAAATGAGATATTTGCAGGAAGTAATGCATGCATGAGAATACAAGAAAATAACCAATTACGGATGAGAGATTTGCATTTGCACTCAGCGATCGGCAAAGCACTAAAACTCCGAACTTTATCCCCAGCGAGAATTCTCCCACTGAACGCTGACTGTTCCGCACACTCAATCCCCAAATAAATTACCTGGATCACAAATCTGGAACATGGACAATTAGCAGAAATACTGACATATTTACACCGTGCAACTAATAATTACATCCAGCAAAGTTGTGCTACAGAGAAGCTTTCTTCCGCTGATTCAGGGTGGATTGCAAATTCTGCTAAGTAGCAGAATTTGCAATCCTTGTGAACGCATGCTGGGGTCCGCCGATCGCAGGGCAACGCCGCCCAGCATTCTGACCGCCGCTCCACCCCCCTTGATCAAGCAGAAATTGTGATTGCACCGCAATTTGTGCTTGATTGCAGAAATTAGGGTTGCCTCCTGCCGACACAGCATAGCTGATCTTTCTGATCACGGCGGCTGCGCGGGACATCACGCATACGCCGCCATCGCGCCCATGCCATGCCCCCCATTTAGTTGACGCCGCCTCCGTTTTTACATCGCCGCCCCTGCCGCGCTCCGTCTCCACCTAGAAAACGGAGCGTTGCCACTCCCCGCGAACGTCTCTGCCGGACTGACAGGCGTTTGCATTTTCTGCGGGTGCCTGCCGAAAATGCGGGCACATGCGCAGAACAGGCCACACACATGCGCCCGCATCCTTTTTGGAATTTTTGAGGTTGGATCGTCTTTTGTGATCCAAGCTGAATCGGGCCCTATGTTTGGGCAGGTTACTTAGTTAACTAAGTGGGACTAGATTGCAAGGATGGTGGGTGAGAGACAGATAGTTAAACAACATAGGGTCGACAGTCAATAGGCCAACAGGGTCAAAAGGTCAGCAGTACATTAGGTCAGCAGGTTCAAAAAGTGTAAATGGTTGACACACATACAGTATGGTTGACATTTTTCAAAGGGTTTTTCCCATGTTTTTACCACTTTTGCTGCATTTACTATCCATGTCACAAACTGTTACCTTAAGTAACTGGGACTGTACCCGCGTGGGGACGCATTTCAACAAATGTGGGTCAAATATGTTTAAAAACACAAAATAACACCATAATTTTTTTATTTAAAAAAGTGTCAACTTTTTTTGTGCCGACCTTTCCCACGTCGACCTTTGACCCTTTCAACCTTGTAACTGTCTATTAGATCCGTTTCCTGTATGAGGAGTCTTGAAGTACATACCTGCTCACATACAAAACCGGATTAACAACAGGGCAGGAGGGGCAGTCGCCCCAGGGCTTACACACATTGGGGGCCCCTCCACATAGCTACATCACGAGGGTGGGGGGCATTGTGTCATATCTGACTGGGTTCCTTTGTGGCATAATGGGGACTGGGGGCACTACTGCGTTTATACTATAGTATACTTTTTAGTAGCTTCTCCAGCATAACATATTGGCAATTTTATTGGTCGGGCTCCCCACAAGTTTGTTGCCCTAGGGCCACCACAATCCTTACTCCGGCCCTGATCACTTATATCAGATAGACTGTGTAACAATCAGACATCCGTGTTCAGGGGTACGCCAGTCCTGGTGACTGCTCAGTGTTCAGGGGTACGCTGGTCCTGGTGACTGCTCAGTGTTCAGGGGTACGCCAGTCCTGGTGACTGCTCAGTGTTCAGGGGTACGCCGGTACTGGTGACTGCTCAGTGTTCAGGGGTACGCCGGTACTGGTGACTGCTCAGTGTTCAGGGGTACGCCGGTCCTGGTGACTGCTCAGTGTTCAGGGGTACGCCGGTCCTGGTGACTGCTCAGTGTTCAGGGGTACGCCGGTCCTGGTGACTGCTCAGTGTTCAGGGGTACGCCGGTCCTGGTGACTGCTCAGTGTTCAGGGGTACGCCGGTCCTGGTGACTGCTCAGTGTTCAGGGGTACGCCGGTCCTGGTGACTGCTCAGTGTTCAGGGGTACGCCGGTCCTGGTGACTGCTCAGTGTTCAGGGGTACGCCGGTCCTGGTGACTGCTCAGTGTTCAGGGGTACGCTGGTCCTGGTGACTGCTCAGTGTTCAGGGGTACGCTGGTCCTGGTGACTGCTCAGTGTTCAGGGGTACGCCGGTCCTGGTGACTGCTCAGTGTTCAGGGGTACGCTGGTCCTGGTGACTGCTCAGTGTTCAGGGGTACGCCGGTCCTGGTGACTGCTCAGTGTTCAGGGGTACGCCGGTCCTGGTGACTGCTCAGTGTTCAGGGGTACGCTGGTCCTGGTGACTGCTCAGTGTTCAGGGGTACGCCAGTCCTGGTGACTGCTCAGTGTTCAGGGGTACGCCGGTACTGGTGACTGCTCAGTGTTCAGGGGTACGCCGGTACTGGTGACTGCTCAGTGTTCAGGGGTACGCCGGTCCTGGTGACTGCTCAGTGTTCAGGGGTACGCCGGTCCTGGTGACTGCTCAGTGTTCAGGGGTACGCCGGTCCTGGTGACTGCTCAGTGTTCAGGGGTACGCCGGTCCTGATGACTGCTCAATGTTCAGGGGTACGCTGGTCCTGGTGACTGCTCAATGTTCAGGGGTACGCTGGTCCTGGTGACTGCTCAGTGTTCAGGGGTACGCTGGTCCTGGTGACTGCTCAGTGTTCAGGGGTACGCCGGTACTGGTGACTGCTCAGTGTTCAGGGGTACGCCGGTCCTGGTGACTGCTCAGTGTTCAGGGGTACGCCGGTCCTGGTGACTGCTCAGTGTTCAGGGGTACGCCGGTCCTGATGACTGCTCAATGTTCGGGGGTACGCTGGTCCTGGTGACTGCTCAGTGTTCAGGGGTACGCTGGTCCTGGTGACTGCTCAGTGTTCACGGGTACTCCGGTCCTGGTGACTGCTCAGTGTTCAGGGGTACGCTGGTCCTGGTGACTGCTCAGTGTTCAGGGGTACGCTGGTCCTGGTGACTGCTCAGTGTTCAGGGGTACGCTGGTCCTGGTGACTGCTCAGTGTTCAGGGGTACGCCGGTCCTGGTGACTGCTCAGTGTTCAGGGGTACGCCGGTCCTGGTGACTGCTCAGTGTTCAGGGGTACGCTGGTCCTGGTGACTGCTCAGTGTTCAGGGGTACGCTGGTCCTGGTGACTGCTCAGTGTTCAGGGGTACGCTGGTCCTGGTGACTGCTCAGTGTTCAGGGGTACGCCGGTCCTGGTGACTGCTCAGTGTTCAGGGGTACGCCAGTCCTGGTGACTGCTCAGTGTTCAGGGGTACGCTGGTCCTGGTGACTGCTCAGTGTTCAGGGGTACGCCAGTCCTGGTGACTGCTCAGTGTTCAGGGGTACGCCGGTACTGGTGACTGCTCAGTGTTCAGGGGTACGCCGGTCCTGGTGACTGCTCAGTGTTCAGGGGTACGCCGGTCCTGGTGACTGCTCAGTGTTCAGGGGTACGCCGGTCCTGGTGACTGCTCAGTGTTCAGGGGTACGCCGGTCCTGATGACTGCTCAATGTTCAGGGGTACGCTGGTCCTGGTGACTGCTCAATGTTCAGGGGTACGCTGGTCCTGGTGACTGCTCAGTGTTCAGGGGTACGCTGGTCCTGGTGACTGCTCAGTGTTCAGGGGTACGCTGGTCCTGGTGACTGCTCAGTGTTCAGGGGTACGCCGGTCCTGGTGACTGCTCAGTGTTCAGGGGTACGCCGGTCCTGGTGACTGCTCAGTGTTCAGGGGTACGCCGGTCCTGGTGACTGCTCAGTGTTCAGGGGTACGCCGGTCCTGGTGACTGCTCAGTGTTCAGGGGTACGCTGGTCCTGGTGACTGCTCAGTGTTCAGGGGTACGCCGGTCCTGGTGACTGCTCAGTGTTCAGGGGTACGCTGGTCCTGGTGACTGCTCAGTGTTCAGGGGTACGCTGGTCCTGGTGACTGCTCAGTGTTCAGGGGTACGCTGGTCCTGGTGACTGCTCAATGTTCAGGGGTACGCTGGTCCTGGTGACTGCTCAGTGTTCAGGGGTACGCCAGTCCTGGTGACTGCTCAGTGTTCAGGGGTACGCCAGTCCTGGTGACTGCTCAGTGTTCAGGGGTACGCTGGTCCTGGTGACTGCTCAGTGTTCAGGGGTACGCTGGTCCTGGTGACTGCTCAGTGTTCAGGGGTACGCCAGTCCTGGTGACTGCTCAGTGTTCAGGGGTACGCCGGTCCTGGTGACTGCTCAGTGTTCAGGGGTACGCCGGTCCTGGTGACTGCTCAGTGTTCAGGGGTACGCTGGTCCTGGTGACTGCTCAGTGTTCAGGGGTACGCTGGTCCTGGTGACTGCTCAGTGTTCAGGGGTACGCTGGTCCTGGTGACTGCTCAGTGTTCAGGGGTACGCTGGTCCTGGTGACTGCTCAGTGTTTAGAGTTGTTTTAATGCTCGTAAGAACACACGTGTCCGTTCCCTGCCAGTGCCGCAGTTTCCTGGCTCCCCCGTCCTCGAGCTGGACAGCCGAGGAGGCAAATAACCGTGTGAACCAATAGGAAGCCAAAGCCTTTGTGTGCTCGTGGGCTATGGTCATAGGCAAAAGCAGTGGGGATTTCCAGTTAGCCCTCGGCCATCGTCTCAAATCGCTGCCGTACATGCCCTGCCTCCAAATTCGTTAACAAGCGGGTCACATGCGCAGTGCGACTCGGTTACATGTACAGTACTTAAAGCATCAGCCAAGTGCGACCATAGCTGCGAAACGCACAACTCAAAATGAGGCCCTAAATAGGGGTCCATGATATATTTAAAAAAAAAAATTCAGGCGGACTATGGGGCACATGTGCTAGCGATCAATGGGCGTCATTCCGAGTTGATCGTAGCTGTGCTAAATTTAGCACAGCTACGATCATTCACACTGACATGCGGGGGGACGCCCAGCACAGGGCTAGTCCGCCCCGCATGTCAGTGCCGGTTCCCCCCGCAGAAGTGCAAAGGCATCGCACAGCGGCAATGCCTTTGCACTTCAAGAATAGCTCCTGGACAGCGCAGCTTTAGCGTGCTGGCCGGGAGCTACTCGTCGCTCCCCGGCCCGCCCCCCATTCGGTCCGACCACGCCTGCGTTGGCCGGACCGCTCCCACGAAACGGCGGCCAAACGCCGCCGTTCCGCCCCCTCCTGCCCAGCGACTGCCTCTGCCTGCGACAAAAAGCGAGTGAGTGAACGGGTCAGAATGACCCCCATTATTGTGTTTCCCGGCCTTAAACTCACATGATTTTTTTTATATTCATTGTAAATGTTAGTAAATGGGTGTTTTATCCCTGGAAACACATCAATTTAAATCGATTTTCATTGATGAAAATCGGCCTCTAGTTCATACCCCTGTTCATCTGTTCTGATTGCTGCAGATTATAGTAATAATGAGTCTTCACACGTAGCGGGGTAACAGTCCTCATCCCGCTATTGTCCGCCTCTATTACAGCAGCAGGCGCTGCCTGTTTTCCTATATTGTCCTTGTTGTCTATTGATGTAGCTCCTGTATACTGTACCTGGAAGAATGGAGTACAGTGATCTGCGTGTTACATCCCTACTGACATGAGTATAATTAGACAATGGACGTACGGTATGTAACGCTCCAGTATTCCGGAGAAAAGATTTATCATTAGAGGAAGAACGTGATAGACAGAGATTGAAAACAGTTTTTTTCCAAACATCATCCTCTCCTGTCAGTTCTATTGATTGCTGTGGTCATCGAGAAAATTCCACAGAGCCAGCCCTGGGCGATATGTCAATCATAGGTGATATGTTTTCTATATACATAGCATAGGCTCTGTGTCACGCTGCTCTCTGCGGACTGGAATTATCTGGGATAGGTGTACAATGACACATTGGCCCTCATTCCGAGTTGTTCGCTCGGTAATTTTCTTCGCATCACAGCGATTTTCCGCTAATTGCGCATGCGCAATGTTCGCACTGCGACTGCGCCAAGTAAATTTGCTAATAAGTTTGGTATTTTACTCACGGCATTACGAGGTTTTTTCTTCGTTCTGGTGATCGTAATGTGATTGACAGGAAGTGGGTGTTTCTGGGCGGAAACTGGCCGTTTTATGGGAGTGTGTGAAAAAACGCTGCCGTTTCTGGGAAAAACGTGGGAGTGGCTGGAGAAATGGGGGAGTGCCTGGGCGAACGCTGGGTGTGTTTGTGACGTCAAACCAGGAACGAAACTGACTGAACTGATCGCAGTGGCAGAGTAAGTGTCGAGCTACTCAGAAACTGCTTAGAAATTTCTAATCGCAATTTTGAGAATCTTTCGTTCGCAATTTTGCTAAGCTAAGATTCACTCCCAGTAGGCGGCGGCTTAGCGTGTGCAATGCTGCTAAAAGCAGCTTGCGAGCGAACAACTCGGAATGAGGGCCATTGCGCATAAACTCTTACATTTCCCAATGTGCTGTGCCATGAATGTAACTACTTTGTATACCGACTCAGTCATACATGATACACAGATGTCGCGTATCACATTACTCAGCACGTTCTCCTGGTGCGTCCTAGTTGCATTGCGTTCCGACTAAGATGCATTTTTACCAAAAGAGATGCCTGACGCTAGCCGACTTGGACAGAACCAGGTAACTCAACAAGCCAGGTATCTTGCGTTACGTATTATATTGAGGCTAGATGTATGAGGACACATCTGTATCTACACCAAGTGGTGGCTGCTATCGTGTAGGCTGCACCAATATCTCCTATATAATAGCTCAGAGTGACTGTGTGTATAACGCTGGGCGTGGCTAGGAGCTCTCATTGGGTTAGCAGCAGGTCTGTCACACCCAGTCCACAGCTGATTGGGCGAGAAACGTCCTCCCACACAGGTTACATCCAATGGGAGGCTCTGTCCTTTGGCTGCTGTGTGTTCCCAGAGCAGGATTAACAATGGGGCTGATGGAGCTGCAGCTCCAGGCCCACACCCCAAAATAGGCCCACTGCATCTGCAGCAACATACCCTCCAACAATTTACACATAAACATAGTTACAAATTCGAAAAGGGGGCGTGGCCATGGGTACAGTGGCGTGGCCATGCCTCTTTTCTTATAATTTCAATGGAAGTGCGGAGAGCCAGAAATCGGTACAGACCATAAAAAATAGGTCCTGTACCTGCCAAAACGGTCCAGCTGGAGGGTATGTCACTGCATCTGCAGCAAGTCTCTGCGATAGGGGGGAAAAAATCCTTTTACTGGAGCGTCCTATGTCCTGCTGCCAGTCCGCCTGCCCCCTCCGCATAGTTGCCTACCCTCCCTCATTCTGCAGGAGACTCCCTGAAATAGTAGCAATCTCCCTCACTCCCTGAATAGATCCGCAATCTCCCTGATTACACCTTCCCCCATTATGCAGCTATAACATTCTTGGGGGAAAAAATAAATCAGAGATAAATACATTCAAACAGAATCATCAGCGCCATTTCCCTGCATTGGTTATAAGGCACAATGATTCCTATGGCTACATGCATTTTAAATAAGGTTTCTTGTGGCCACTTACAGTATATGGAACCTCTTGTAAAACACAATACACAAACAATCCTGCAAAATATCAGTGTCTTTTCTTCAACAAATACAGTAGATATTACTAAGTTTGGGCCTCATTTACATTTGGATGTAAGTCATTTTCATTACACGCCTCTCTGATGTAGCAGTACGCGCCCACGCTTTTCGTTTTTAATTTCACAATCTCCCTGAAATGCTTTTTCAAAAGTTGGCAAGAATGCCTAGCCGCGGCGCAGGTGGAATAAAAGCTGCTGCGGCCACCGGCATAGATGTGTATGAAAGCGGCACAGCGGAAGGCTCCCTGCGCCGCATACTCTCTGAGCACCGGAGCCTCCTCTGCGCGTGATGTCACATAAGTGCCTCCCTGCCACAGCCGTGACCAGATCCCCAGAGGCCCTGACTCCGCAACACAGCACCTGGCCTGCCGGCCTGGAAGCCCAGAGATGGCTAATGTAACGGATAGAGTGGGTGATATCGCGGAGGGTAATGTCTGGACTCTGAATCATTTTAAAAGGTGGAAGTGCTGTGCAGTGCAGTGGGTGTGCAGTGTCAGTGACACTGCACAGCACTCTCACCTTTTACATTGTTTCAGCGAGTCAGTCAGTTCTGCCAGCCAGTCACTATTGTTAGCGCCGGTGTCCCAACGCGCCGTATTACAGGGAAGTAGACGCACAAAATAAACTACAGCTCCCAGCAGCCCTTAGCGCCGAAGCATTCCGGCCCTTAAAGCTTCTAGGAGCTGTAGTTTATTGAGTGCATCAGCATATAAGAAGAAAAGATAAGAATAGCATGTGTAGTACAGTACATTTAATCAGTAAAACACATAATATACAATCCAACAAACAGTATTAAAAGTTTAAAAAATAAAGAAATCCCCTCCAATCCATGCTGTAGTTAAAGTGCAGTGCAATTACCAGAAAGGAATGAGAACCAGTATCTCATAGTTCTCAAACAAGCTTATTTTTGTTATCCGCTTTCTGTTTTTATAATCATTTGTTTCCTTGGGTGGTATTGGGAGATACACCGTTTGGATACTCTGCACTGCTTGGCTGCCTAATCTAAAGCGCGGTTTATAGGTGACCAACATTTCTATTATATGAATAGTGACTGGCTGCTGTGCGAGTCTCCGGGAGAGCCACTGCCAAAGGGAGGACAGCAGCTTAGCTGCTTCCAGGAGGAGAAGCAGGAGACACATTACCCGCCCCTCCCCCACTCACAGTACCTCCTGGCCCCATCCGCGGCACCCCCACACCCCCCCTCCACCACCCACGGTGGCTCCGGACCCCCTCCCCCACTTGCAGCACCCCGCACCGGCCCCTCCCCCACCACATCCACCCATCGCTCGCCCGCGGCACCCCCGCAACCGCTCCTCCCCCACCCATGGTGGCTCCGGACCCCCACCCGCGGCACCCACACACCAGCCCCTCCACCCACGCCACCACCACACCAGCCCCTCCCCCACCCGCGGCACCCCTGCAACCACCCCTCCCCCACCTGCGGCACCCCTGGATCCCCTCAACCATCCGCGTCTCCCCAGCACCGCCACTCCCCAAACCACAGCACCTACTAGATGATTCATCAGGCCCTGCGTGCACTGTTCACGCCATTGCAAGGGGCTACGACCCCTTAACCATTGCATGCCCTTTGCCCGTGCGATATTTAATCACTCACACAATTATGATTGGAGGTAATACTCCATATAATACAAATATTGCATGCCACAAGGGCGTGCAAGGGTTTAGGGGGTGTAGCCTCTTACAACGGTGTGAAGAGCGCCCGTAGGGCGCAATGAATCACCTAGTTAATAGATATACAGCCTATCTATTCACAAGGACCTAGTGATACTATGTACCTCGTGATTCCTTGATGTCAGTATTTCCAGGATAACCAATATATGGTGAATGCTGGGCCAGCCCACAAAATGGCGGCCTCCCAAAGGAGATGACTCCACTTGCCATAAAGTTGTGTAGGAGATCCGCTGTTAGCCTTCCCTTGATGGACACATCATACAGCTTTCTGGACTTGTAGAATGAACTGTGAAGGATTCCAGCCTTGATACTTTGTAACATGCAGTTCCATTGTCAGCTTGTCAAGTGCGCAATGTATCATTCCCGGAAGGGATGGAGAATTCTATTTTCCTTGACAACCTCTCCACAAATCAACTTAGAACAAAGTTCCACTGTAACAAAACAGCGTCAGTGGCAGGCAGGGATTTCATAGAACACAATATACTGATTGCAGGTGCTGCTGCAGTCTTTGGCTGGGGTTTGTCTCAATCTCCTGCAACTTTCAAGCTAAATTGTATTTTCTATCATTACTCCTAATCTGCTGGAGGCTAAACTGTCAATTAAAGCAGTTGTTGTGCTGACCCCGGCCAGTTGGAGATGAATGGAGCGTCCATGTTTCATCCCGCAGATTGGGGGGAAAAGGGTGACTCCAGTCCAAGTAGTTGTTTTGTCTGTGGCTGCATAAAATGTTGGCCTTTAAATTCCTTTCAATATCTACTGCGTACATTTATATATCAGTAATTCACATAGTACAATACAAATATTTGCAGTGGTTTGTGCTGCTGTGATCGTAGTGTAAGTGCAGAATTATGCTAATCGCACAGACGCCGTCTTGTGCATATGCATAGAGACACCTCACATCTGCCACTCATGTACATAAGCATTGGTTGGCAGTTGCATATCGGTTTTCTAAACAAGTCTATGCTGTATCAGAATGATCGTCTCACAAGAGTTGTCTGGACCTCTCCTGCAGCGAAAACAAATACGTCTACCTTCATTACCTGCCCCAAAGGCTGGCTACCAGTCAGTCTTTCTGCAAAAAAAATCCTCTATGCGACCGCTATAGCAAGACCATCTTGTGCAGACTCTGAGGCATGGGTAGTAGCAAAAAATCGCTCCACTTTGTCCAACATGGAGATTGGTGCACCAGTGAATCGGGCCCATTGTCACAATGGTCATTGTTACATCTATCAGTAATGTAGAGCAAGAACAGTTGATTTTTTTTTTTACTTTTGTATTGCTGCACCAGAAAACGTTCCTCCTGCTTCAGCTGCTTCCGGTGGCCTCATTATAGGCCAACCCTTGGGGCTTGATTCAGAGAAGAATGCTGCTATGTCTGCCCAAGCGTCTGTTTCCCCTTGTGTACTAGCATGTGCTTGAAACAGTGGCGTATCTATAATGAGTGCGCCCATATCGCACACCCTCCACCCATGTCTTCAGTACTTACCGTTTCATGCAGGCAGAGCTCTAGGGTCTACTTAGGACCCTAGTGCTCAGAGTCTACTGGCTAGAGAGGATGGGGGGCCCGGACGGAGACAGTGCACGGGCCCCCTCCTCTATTAATACGCCCCTTGTAAACCATTCAGAATAAATAGTATTGTCTGTAGGATGTCATACACTTATTTATGGTCCAGCGTTTAGTTCTAGCACTTTTCTTTAGCACCAGAAATCTGCTACGAAGGCAACGCACAGTATGATGTGTTTTTACAGCCCTCCCCCTAAGCTTGCCCCAGTCTACCTATGTCTATTTAGAGTACAGGAGGAACTGGGGCAAAACTGCGTTCTCCTGTACTGTGGCTGTGTCTGTGTACATAACTAATCTCTTATCTAACTTTCTGTCCTCCGCAAGCAGCCTCATGAAGCCCCGAGTATTAATGATGTAAATAAATGCAAATATTATTCCATTCATATTTGTGGAAGCAGCAGAATTCATTCATTAGCATATTTGCAAGGTTAATTTAGTATACCTAATAGGATAAATACAAGTTGTTGTGCTAAGTCGCCAAGTCACATCCTGTCTGTACCATTTAAAAGTTCTCACTAAGATGTCTATTATTAGAAAATAGCAGCTAAAATATCGGAATATTTGGTTTTGAAAGGAAGCTCAGTGATGTTCTGATTTCCTCATTAGTCGGTGATCTATTACGTTCAGGGTCGCAGAGACAGTACAATACCGCTGGCTGTATTTACTATCTGATGTTACACGTTGGATGCCCAAAACGTGGCGAGCAACGCGAGCCCGGCAGGGTCGACATTTGTACCGATGGTGGTCATATAACATACTGTATGAAATGTGCTATATAAATAAAGATCGATTAAATAATTAATTAATTGATTGTAGAGGAGAAAAGATGAGACTGTCCCAAACAATACAAAAGAATAAATGAATAGAAGAAAAGTTACATAGTTACATAGTAAAATGTTTAAAGGGGTTGCTCGGTAGCGATATTCACAAATTCATTCCCATGAGCAGTAAATGCAGGAGTACTAAACACAAACCAATGTGGCTTAATAAGGAGGACAAAGAAGCAATGGCTAAAAAGAGGCGTGCTTTCAAAACATTTAAATCTAATGGAGGGGAGGAGGCATTCCGGTATTATAAGGAAAAATTGTAAACGAAAATCAAATCGCTATAGAGAGTAAAAACAACCCTAAAAAGGGAGCTTTGATAAATGATGACAAAATAAAAGCGAAAATACTGTACAATTCCCCCCCCCCCCCCCCCTCAGTATACACCAGGGAGGATCAGACGGTGAGAGTAGTGCATAACGATAGAGAAGGTAATGACTCTTGGCTTGATACTTTTTTAAGTGAGGAAGTAGTACTGGAGAGACTAAGCAAAATAAAGATTAATAAATCACCAGGCCCAGATGGCTTTCATCCGAGGGTTATTATGGAGCTTAGGTCACAGCTAGCAAAACCCCTATACTTGATTTTCTTTAGTTCAATTAGATCAGGCATGGTTCCAAAGGATTGGCGCATAGCTGATGTAGTGCCTTTATTTAAAAAGGGAACTAATGATAATCCTGGTAACTATAGACCAGTTAGTTTAACCTCTGTAGTGGGTAAAATATTGAAAGGAATTTTGAGAGATAGCATAGGGGATTATTTGCGGGCTTCTAAAATTATTAGCAAAAGTCAGCATGGGTTTGTAAGGGGCAGATCATGTCAAACTAACATAATTAGCTTCTACAAGGAAGTGAGCGAGAATCTTGACCAGGGAAAATCAGTGGATGTGGTCTTTTTGGATATTGCAAAAGCCTTTGATACAGTGCCTCATAGGAGATTGATCATCAAATTAAGGGAACTTGGACTAGGATATACTATTTGTACATGGATAAGTAATTGGCTGGATAACAGAGTACAGTGAGTAGTGGTCAATGGGATGTTCTCCAGTTGGGCACCAGTAATCAGCGGGATATCACAAGAGTCCGTACTCGGCCCGCTACTGTTCAATATATTTATCAATGATCTAGGAATAGGCCTGGAAAGCACAGTGTCAATCTTTGCAGATGCTACTAAACTGTGTAAGGCAATTAATTCAGAAGGCGATGTGGAGTCTCTACAGAATTACTTATTTTAACTTGAAACCTGGGCGACTAAATGGAGAATGAGGTTCAATATAGAAAAATGCAAAGTTATGCATTTTGGGACAAAAAACACACTTGCATCCTATACTCTAGATGGAGAAAAGGTAGGGGTAACTGTGGTGGAAACAGATTTGGGGGTGCTCATAGAATAATAGGCTTAATAACAGTACACAATGTCAAAATGCAGCAAAGAAGGCAAGTAAGGTGCTTGCTTGCATTAAACGGGGCAATGAGACAAAGGGACGAGGATGTAATCCTGCCACTGTACAAATCATCGATATGTCCGCACCTGGAATATTGTGTTCAGTTCTGGGCACCACATTATAAAAAAGATATCGGAGAACTAGAAAGGGTTGAAAGGCGAGCTACTAAATTGATTAAAGGGTTAGAGACACTGGAGTATAAGGAAAGGCTTACTAGATTAAATATGTATACACTAGCAAAGAGGCGTCTAAGAGGAGATGTTATTAATATCTTCAAATATGTAAAGGGTCATTACAAGGAGTTAGCAGGGGATTTGTTTAGTAAAAGAACTTTGTATAGGACACGTGGGCACTCGCTGAGGCTAGAGAGAAAATTCCGTACACAACGTAGGAAAGGGTTCTTTACGGTAAGGGCAATAAGGATTTGGAACTCCCTGCCAGAGAAGGTAATAATGGCGGACTCTGTAAATGCAGTTAAAAACAGATTGGACAAATTTCTAACTGGAAAAGGTATCCAGGGTTATAGTATTTAACATAGTGACATTAATCTGGGAATAGTAAGAATCATAGTTGTCAATCGGTACTAAACCATTACTCCAGCAGGTGCATTATAATATGAATAGATTAACACAGGATACAGGGTGAACCCGATGCGCATTTTGCCTCTTTTCAACCTCACGGACTATGTAACTATGTAACTATGTAAGTTGAAATATACATAATAGGGTTTGATCTACAATATATATCTGAGAGGCTGTGACTGAGGCCTGAAGTCAGTTTAATCCCCTGACCAGCTATATATTGACACCTACTGTATATGACAATTGCACATGGACTGGATTTACTGGAGGAGTTTTATCAAACCTTGGAGAGAGACAAAGTCAGTAGTGGATTTCCCAGCAGACATGTGAGGCATGTGCCTAGGGTCAGCTCCAGGGTCGCCTTAAGTGAGGAGGGGGCCCATGTGCAGACTCCGGGTGGGCCCCACCACTCCATGGCGCTGTAGACTCCAAAATTGTGCTGGAGCCTACTGCGCGTGTACAGGTCTCCGGAAACATGGCAGCTGCCATGTTCCGGAGACAAAATTAAAGTGGGCATGCGCGGTGGCCATTTTGATGGGGGGTTTTTGTGCAACGGATTCGGCTGCAGCGCCCGACGCTGGACCCCGGAGAGGTGAGTACTAAAATATGGGAGCAATGTGTGCGGTGTGGGCCCCCGCTGGACCCATGGGCCCCGTGTGCACCTCACACATTGCACCCATGATAGAAACGCCAATGGGAAGCAGCACACAAAGCCAGTAAGGTCAGGTGATTTTTTTTCTTTGTCGTTATGACTTATTTTTCTAATATTTTATTTTGCAACTGATGGGAGTGGGCAATGGGCAGCAAATTGTGGTCCAGGAGCTGGTAGTGGGGTTTGGCTGCTTTGAGGGCCTCCTGGAATCCAGACTGATGGGGGCAATGATGTAATTGGAGGGGGGGGGGGGGGGGCAATTATGTGCTAGGGGTGGGCTGACCTGTGTATCCGCCCGTGCACAAAGTACCAACCAATTAGTGTCTTAACTGCCGTTTTACAGGCTGTGTTTGAAACATGACACTTAGAAGCTGATTGGTTTGCACTTTATCTCTTTCCAAGTTTTTATACACATCCCCAACTGTGTAAATACAGATCGTTACGTAAAGAGATTTTCCGCTTTGAGATGATGCTCATTTATTGCCTTCTTCATGCTCCACTACTACTTTTACTAAAGACTTTCCTCTTGTAGTTTCCTTCTGCACCCTTTAGCCGTTTCTCAATTGTTTTTATTTATGTTGCCCTTGGTTACAACACAGAGTTGCTGGGCAGAATTGTAATCAACGTAGAAGGCACAGCAATGCTGTGTCTTACCCAAGGTCATCAAAAGTAAATCACTCTACCCGTTGATATGAGAACCTGCCTGAAAACAAAGCCAGGGGCATAAAGGAAGGTCATTACAGTGGTAAAAGTCACCTGAGGTTACGTGCACCAAAAAAACATAAATCAAAGTTATGGGAATGTGCAAACTCCCCGTCAGACTCCTGTTTCAGAGTACTTTTGGTAAAACTCAGAAGTTGGGGTTAAATAAGGCTGAGTAAATAAAAAAAAGTGTCTGTACAATTGTTCTCAGCCTCCCCGTGCTGATTTATTTTATTCCTGTTAAATGGAAGGTGAAAAAATCCCGGTGTAAGACATAGTGGAGCACAGATGCAATCACGGCTCTCCTTTCTCCCCGGCAGCCCTAGGCTAGGTGCAGGTAATGATTAGCAAGGAGAGAGCCCTTGTGAGGCTAATGGCTTCTTCTCCTTCTGCTGGAGAGATTGCTTTCTCCGACGGTTTAATAATATACACTAAAAGCAGGAAAGTGCTGTGATAAATCTGGATGCAGTTTGAGTGGAAGGTACACAGAAAACGTTTTGTCTGCTCCCCAAATCATATTTCAGTCCTCACCGCTCTTTTCCACCTGCTCCAGAGATAATATCAATCCTCTGCCGGAATTACTACCCGGGCGCTCACCGCCTCGCCTAGTCCTGTTCCCGCAGATGTACTCACACCAGAAGAGAGCACTAGACACTTACCCGCACGCCTCCTTTTTTTATTTCTTTTTTCCTTTCGGGAAATAAGTATTCTGATCAGTAGGATTGTTTTCATCATGGCTTTGTTACCACTTATGTACCCAGAGATTGTTGAGGTTCAAGGCTACTCTCTTACAAGGACTGTATTTTGTGAGGTTTTGGGGGTAATTCAGATCTGATCGCAGCAGCATGTGCCCCGGGTGCAGGATTTGAGGGGGCGCCAAGAAGTTACAGAGGAACATGTGTTTTTGTTTTGTTTTTTCACCGGCAGTGCTGTGCTGCTCCAGTGAGGCAACAGACAGCACCCTTGGCAATGTCTCTGACCCACCTGTCTGCCCACAGCTGGCTCCAACGCTGTGCGGGTGAGCTCCAGTACCTGGGATCTCTCCTATGCCGGCTACTGTCTTAAACTCTCTCCTTTGCCACGCAGTGCTGCGACTAGTGTGCAGTGCACTGTACAAGCTATAGAAGCGCACTGTGCTCTCAGTTAGCAGTATCAAGCTCCGCTTTGCCTCCCAGATGGGGGGATTTGGTGTAGCTTATAGGGGGATGTAATGTAGTGATGTAGTGTACCATATAGGGCATGTAGTGTAGTAATGTATTGCAGTATGTAGGGGCATGTAGTGCTCTGATGTGGTGTAGCATATAAGGGGATGTAGTGTAGTGATTTAGTGTAGCATATAGGGTATGTAGTGCACTGATGTGGTGTAGCCTATAAGGGGATGTGTAGTGATGTAGTGTACCATATAGAGCATGTAGTGTAGTAATGTATTGCAGTATATAGGGGCATGTAGTGCTCTGATGTGGTGTAGCATGTAAGGGGATGTAGTGTAGTGATTTAGTGTAGCATATAGGGTATGTAGTGCACTGATGTGGTGTAGCCTATAATGGGATGTGTAGTGATGTAGTGTACCATATAGGGCATGTAGAGTAGTAATGTATTGCAGTATATAGGGGCATGTAGTGCACTGACGTGGTGTAGCATATAAGGGGATGTAGTGTAGTAATTTAGTGTAGCATATAGGGTATGTAGTGCACTGATGTGGTGTAGCCTATAAGGGGATGTGTAGTGATGTAGTGTACCATATAGGGCATGTAGTGTAGTAATGTATTGCAGTATATAGGGGCATGTAGTGCACTGACGTGGTGTAGCATATAAGGGGATGTAGTGTAGTGATTTAGTGTAGCATATAGGGTATGTAGTGCAGTGCATAGGGGCATGTAGTGTAGTGATGTAGTTCAGCGTGTAGGGGATGTAGTATAGTGATGTAGTGCAGTGGATAGGGGAATGTAGTGCAGTGACGAAGTGTTATGATATTGTGCAATGTATGGGGACACACAGTGGAGCATGTAGTTGAACGCGCTGGCAGGGCATGTGACGCATACTGTAGGGCATTTGAGGCACATAGGGGAATATTGTCCAATAGTATCTCCTTTTTCAAATTTCCTGGTAATCTGATATTTTAGTCTGACAAAGTATGTTTTACTGTTGTTGTTTTTTGTTTGGGGGGAAGGGGGCGCAAACTATTGCCTTGCCCCGGGTGACGAAAATCCTAGTTTCGGCCCTGAGTTGAGTCACAAGTAATGGAAGCATTGGAAGAAACCATGCATTTTGCAAACAACTTTCCTGCTTACCAAGGGTATCCGGACTCCAGGTCGACAGCACAAAGGTCGACACACTTTAGGTCGACACCAATTGGTCGACACACCTTAGGTCGACATGGACAAAGGGTCGACATGAACAAGGTCGACATGGAAAAAGGTCGACATGAGTTTTTCACGATTTTTTTCTTTTTTTGAACCTTTTCATACTTAACGATCCACGTGGACTACGATTGGAACGGTAAAGTGTGCCGAGCGAAGCGGTAGCGGAGCGAAGGCACCATGCCCGCCATGCGAGGGGACGCGGTGCACTAATTGGGGTTCCCGGTCACTCTACGAAGAAAACGACACCAAAAAAACATAAAAAAACTCATGTCGACCTTTTTAGATGTCGACCTTGTTCCTGTCGACCTTTTGTCCATGTCGACCTTTTGTCCATGTCGACATAAGGTGTGTCGACCAATTGGCGTCGACCTAAGGTGTGTCGACCTTTGTGCTGTCGACCCTCAGTCCCAGACCCCTTACCAAGCCCCATACTAGTTTCACAACTGCGTACTTCCTCTGAATTGGGAGGTACTTTGGCCACAACGAGTGAAACTTTGTGCATGAAATGAAATGCTACTTTTAGGTCCAAAAATGTCCACATTTCACCCTGTATTAAATTGACTCCGTAGATTATAGATTATAAATCCTGCAACATGCAAATAGCAACTTTTTTTTTATTTTTTGTAGGAGTCACAGTAGTACGATCTGCGCACCTTCTGTATTAGCCGCAACCTGTCACATTTTTGCTACATGAGGCAAAATATCCAGTCAGTGCCGAAACCAGGTGATTCAAGGCTAAACAAATGCATATTCACTTATATTTTATAAAGCCAACGTTTCAGTCTCATAGTACCCCTTCATCAGGGCATATAATAAAGGAATAACAGGTGATGCGGTGATGTGTAGAGTGAGGTCAAGATGTGCCAGGCATACTGTAGATATTATATATGGCATTTTGTGCACAGCTCTCAGTTCCTATGATAGTGCTAAAAACAGGATAAGGGTTCTGGCATAATAGATCTACATTGTCTATGTAGCCAGTCAATAGGTCATCCCAGGGCCTGATTAAGCCTCGGGGGTGCCCGGGGCACTAAGACAGGGTGGACCCGGGGGAGGGGGGTATATCAGATTGTGCATACTACCCAACATGACCCATTCCAGGAGGAACAATATGCTCTCTATCTGGACTACCCTCATAATATATGATTGGCGTCACCTGTGTTGAACTATTTAATTGATAAGAAAGGTATCTCAACACAGGTGTTTGCAATCATAACTTAAGAAGGAAGTCCATGTAGGAAGCATTTTATCCCTCCTGGAATGGGTCATGTTAGGATGTATGGATTGGGTATATTACATTTAACCCAATGGTGTATATTAGATTTAAACTAATAGTTTAATAATGGCTGGGTACTGTTTATAGCGCCACATAATTGAAAGACAACTATTTTATAACAACCTTAAAATACACATAGAAAAATAAAATCTATAATTTATCTTGTCACATGCAAGAATAGCAGCAGCCTCTGCACTACTTACACACATTCTGGCTGTCTGGTTCTGCTGCTGCATAAGAGGGAAAGCTAGGGATGTCAGTGTGCCCTGGCTGGGGGGCCCCCTGATGAAGGGGGCCCCGGACTACAGAATGCCCTGCGCGCCCACCGTAATCTGGCTATGGGTCGACCACATATGGTCAACATGCGTTAGATTGACAGGTACAAAATTACGTCAGGTTAAAAAAAATTGACATGACAGTGGTCGACACAAAAATTTGTGTTGTTTTTTTTTTTTTTGGGGGGGGGGGGGGGGAAATCATGTCTATTCCATGTTCTGTGACCAGCTTCAGAAGAAGTAGACCCTAGGTGTTCCTATGGCGTGTGGGGGTGAGACGAGGGACTCTCTGGTGTATATATATGATGAAGAGAGATAGCAGGAAGGACAGAGCAGCGGAGGGGAAAGCGATTACGGGAATATCTGTTATTCGGATACTGCTGATCTGGGCTTTGCCTCATTGGAGAAGAGTCTGAAGCACTCCTGCAAGGTGCCTTACAATGCAAAGACTATGCAAATCGCCGGCGTGATGTTTCTGCTTGCTCAGCATCTGCCGGAGAGAGAGAGAGAGAGACGGGGTGGCTTCACAAGCCAGGGACACATCTGTGTACATCAGATATGTGAGCGGAATCACTATGCAGCTAAACAGGGGACGTGTTTCTCTCTGAACTAGGAGCGGGTTATTAGTTAAATAGAATATCAGGATTTGAAAAGCTACAAAGAGACTGACCTGCACCCTGTGCAGCTTCTTAATGTTCCCGTCTATATTTATTGTGAATCAGACTCTGCTGGGCGCTTGCATCTAATATTACATTCAGATCTAAGGGACGCGTTGTTTGCCGCCGTGGCGTGAGACTTTAATCTGCTTTCCCTTTTATTGATAAAATGTAATCAACATGTCGGTGCAGCCTGGACCTGCATCATCCGTCCCTGGCTATTGTTCAGGATTATTTCTCTTATAGTGAATGGAGAAGGACAGTGGCTGCTAGGATACAAGGAGCACTGCTGCAAGGCTCTTAACCCTCTGCGGCCGGGATCTCTGAAGACAGAGAACTTGTATTAATATATACTATACACACATTTATTGAATATCGAAAGAAAATGGATTTGGCCACAAATCCTCTTTATACCACATTGATACACTTAACTTGAGAGCTCGTTGTTATTCGGTTTCAATA
Organism: Pseudophryne corroboree; assembly: GCF_028390025.1. NCBI lineage: Eukaryota > Metazoa > Chordata > Amphibia > Anura > Myobatrachidae > Pseudophryne > Pseudophryne corroboree. Next base: position 1,034,649,245 of record NC_086445.1, read on the forward strand.
ACCTTTATTAAATCACACGTTTCAATATACTGCCATACCCAGGATTCAAACCCATAACCTGTTGCATTCCAGTCAAACACCCTACTCATTGAACTATTTGATCCTGCATAAAAGCTATGAGATTTCTAGCTAAATGAAGCTACGGGTACTTTGTAAAAAAAAAAAATCAGCATTGCAATTGAGCAGATCTATGTAGTGTGCAGCCACACATCCAATCACTTGCAACCACACACTACATAGATCTGCTCAGCCGCAATGCTCATAATTATTTCACGAGGTACAAGGTAGGCTTCAATTAGTTAGAATTCTCTAGCTTAGAATTCTCTAGCTTTCCTATGTGAGGGCAGATAGCTGAATGAATAGATTGTCTGACTGCAGTGCCACAGGCAATGGGTTTGAATCCCAGGTATGTCAGCACCTTGAAATGTAATAAAAGACAGTGTGAATGAATAACAAAGAGCTCTCAAGTTCAGTTGATGAATGCTGTAGGAGATGCCGGGCTTCAAAATGGGGTGAAGCTGCAAGTAAAAGTAATAAAACCATAATTGACAAGTGTCACCCCCTACCCTACGGCGCTATGTACGATGGCACACTCCGTACCACCCTTGTTACGCCCATATCGCATCCACCAGTAGATATTTTAGTAAGTGGTTTGAGGTGCCATTTTCTTTACTAGTGTAGCTATATTTTCGCTATGATCAGTCCAAACAGCGGTGGCAGGATGATATGACATTGTAGGTCAGACGACAGGGAAAGTCAGAAGATGGAATATGTCCTTATCCCAAGAATCTGCTCAATAAGTTACTGTAGATACACTTAACTAGAGAGTGTATTTAGCCGTAGGTTAGTCATAGGATTGGGTTTATATTTGCAATCTTAAAACCATTCTGTCCAACAGAAAAGTGAGACTCACTTCTTTAAAATAAGATTCGTCAGTGAAGCTGGGCTCCTCTTGTTCTGCTGTAGAGTTATCCAGACGTAAAATGTTGTGCATTCATGAAGTCTACAGATTGTGTAATGGCTCAGATACTATTTACGCTGTAAGACAGTGGCAAGATGGATCTTTACCAAGAAATACTCTGTATAAAATGATGTTTTTGACACACAAAAAAAGCCCAGCCAGGTCACCTGGACATAATACACATACAGTAGATGACTTTCTGGAGCCCAAAGCATTACATTCTGGTCTTCAGAGTGTGTCAAACAGTTTGTAAGCAAGCACACAGGTCTCCAGTCTGTCTCTGTGGGATTACCACTTAGGAGGACTTATACACAAATTCACACTCAGCGCTCTTGTATACTATACAGAATTATTCTGTCTTCTGTACGAGGCTAAATACAACAGATTGTAAATCCTGATGATACAATTGGGCATATTGAAATGAAGCTACAACCAACTCTTTCTTTATTGAGCTCAGGCTATAGGTCCTTCCTTCAATATACTTTCTCTAAATCTGTTTACTAACTAAAACACTCTCAAGCTTTTTTTTATATAATTCTCTGTATAACACCATTAATATACTTTCTCTGGTATTGTCAGACATTTTCCTCTGCTCAGCAACATTCATAATGTCCTTGTAAAATCTGAAACTGTCCAAACTCATCTAGTGCCATGTATAAATGTTCATGGGAATGCAGCCTAGGAACTAGTAACAAAGATATGCTGTATATGCTATTGAATGAATTCTCAGTGATGTCACTGGCTCCCAGTGACTGAATAGGCTGCACTCTCAGTGATGTAACTGGCTACTAGTGACTGGATAGGCTGCATTCTCAGTGATGTCACTGGCTCCTAGTGACTGGATAGCCTGCACTCTCAGTGATGTCATTGGCTCCTAGTAACTGGATAGCCCGCACTCTCAGTGATGTCACTGGTTCCTAGTGACTGGATAGGCTGCATTCTCAGTAATGCCACTGGTTCCTAGTGACTGGATAGGCTGCACTCTCAGTGATGTAACTGGCTACTAGTGACTGGATAGGCTGCATTCTCAGTGATGTCACTGGCTACTAGTGACTGGATAGCCTGCACTCACTGTGATGTCACTGGCTCCTAGTGACTGGATAGCCTGCACTCTCAGTGATGTCACTGGTTCCTAGTGACTGGATAGGCTGCACAATCAGTGATGTCACTGGTTCCTAGTGACTGGATAGGCTGCACTCTCAGTTATGTCACTGGCTCCTAGTGACTGGATAGGCTGCACTCTCAGTGATGTCACTGGTTCCTAGTGACTGGATAGGCTGCACTCTCAGTGATGTCACTGGCTCCTAGTGAATGGATAGGCTGCACTCTCAGTGATGTCACTGGCTCCTAATGACTGGATAGGCTGCACTCTCAGTGATGTCACTGGCTCCTAGTGACTGGATCGGCTGCATTCTCAGTGATGTTACTGGTTCCTAGTGACTGGATAGGCTGCACTCTCAGTGATGTCACTGGCTCCTAGTGACTGGATAGGCTGCACTCTCAGTGATGTCACTGGCTCCTAGTGACTGGATAGGCTGCACTCTCAGTGATGTCACTGGCTCCTAGTGACTGGATAGGCTGCACTCTCAGTGATGTCACTGGTTCCTAGTGACTGGATAGACTGCACTCTCAGTGATGTCACTGGTTCCTAGTGACTGGATAGGCTGCACTCTCAGTTATGTCACTGGCTCCTAGTGACTGGATAGGCTGCACTCTCAGTGATGTCACTGGTTCCTAGTGACTGGATAGGCTGCACTCTCAGTGATGTCACTGGTTCCTAGTGACTGGATAGGCTGCACTCTCAGTGATGTCACTGGCTCCTAGTGACTGGATAGGCTGCACTCTCAGTGATGTCACTGGTTCCTAGTGACTGGATAGGCTGCACTCTCAGTGATGTCACTGGCTCCTAGTGACTGGATAGGCTGCACTCTCAGTGATGTCACTGGTTCCTAGTGACTGGATAGGCTGCACTCTCAGTGATGTCACTGGTTCCTAGTGACTGGATAGGCTGCATTCTCAGTGATGTAACTATGTTATGATAAATATGGCTTGTCATGTCAACAATCATCATGCGAATACCAGAATGCAGACGCCAGCATATTGACATGTGCTAGCATTCTACGTGCATCGGCAGCAGGACTGTAAACTATACGTTCTCTCCAAGAACATCCTGATACTCCCAAATCTCAGGTGGCTCTCCCAGACAGCCAGAAAAGTGGACGTCTCTCAGAGCGCACCCATAGCATTGTTCTAGTTCTTGTAGTGGAATACAAGACGCTTTGCATAGGGCTGTACAATAGAGCAGAGCTGAATTTCCTATTCTGAGCGTGTTAGGCCTCAGCAATTACCATCCACTTCTCATAATTCCAGTACAGAGGGAAATGGAATCCCCCTTAAGCATCCTATTATATAACCTACAGACAGCGGCTCCTTCTCTCCTCAGCCAGCTGATTGCACAGTAACTGCCTGCTGAGGGAGAAAATATCATTTCCATATTAACAATGGTGCTCACCAATTCACCAGCCGTCCTCCCTAATTCACTGCCAGCCAAATCTTATCACTCACTGCCTGGCGGCACCCATTCACTGCCAGGCTTCACCCATTCACTGCCAGGCTTCACCCATTCACTGCCAGGCTTCACCCATTCACTGCCTGGCGGCACCCACTCACTGCCTGGCGGCACCCATTCACTGCCTGGCTTCACCCATTCACTGCCTGGCTTCACCCATTCACTGCCGTGCCTCACAGCACCCATTCACTGCCTGGCTTCACCCATTCACTACTGTGCCTTGTGGCCCCCCTTTACTGCTAGGCTTCACCCATTTACATGGCACCAGCATTTTGCACAGCAGTGGGCACTTCTGGCAAAGTAATCATTATGAGCACTGGAGGGCGCAGTTACAGGGCTGCTGTGCGTGCGGAGCAGTGGAGGGCCCAGTTATAGGGCTGCAGTGCGGAGCAGCGGAGGGCGCAGTTATAGGGAGGCTGTGCGGAGCAGCAGAGGGCGCAGTTATAGGGCTGCTGTGTGGAGCAGTGGAGGGCGCAGTTATAGGGCGGTTGGGCGGAGCAGCAGAGGGCACAGTTATAGGGCTGCTGTGCGGAGCAGTGGAGGGTGCAGTTATAGTGCGGCTGTGCGGAGCAGTGGAGGGCACAGTTATAGAGCTGCTGTGCAGAGCAGTAGTGGAGGCTGCAGTTATAAGGTAGCTGTGTGGAGCAGCGGAGGGTGCAGTTATAGGGAGGCTGTGCGGAGCAGCAGAGGGTGCAGTTATAGGACGGTTGTGCGGAGCAGCGGAGGGTGCAGTTATAGTTTTGCTGTGCGGAGCAGCATAGGGTGTAGTTATAGGGAGGCTGTGCGGAGCAGCAGAGGGTGTAGTTATAGGGAGGCTGTGCGGAGCAGCAGAGGGTGCAGTTATAGGGCTGCTGTGTGGAGCAGCAGAGGGTGCAGTTATAGGGAGGCTGTGCGGAGCAGCATAGGGTGTAGTTATAGGGAGGCTGTGCGGAGCAGCATAGGGTGTAGTTATAGGGAGGCTGTGCGGAGCAGCAGAGGGTGCAGTTATAGGGCTGCTGTGTGGAGCAGCAGAGGGTGCAGTTATAGGGAGGCTGTGCGGAGCAGCATAGGGTGTAGTTATAGGGAGGCTGTGCGGAGCAGCAGAGGGTGTAGTTATAGGGCGGCTGTGCGGAGCAGCGGAGGGTGCAGTTATAGGGCTGCTGTGTGGAGCAGCAGAGGGTGCAGTTATAGGGCGGTTGTGCGGAGCAGCAGAGGGTGTAGTTATAGGGAGGCTGTGTGGAGCAGCAGAGGGTGCAGTTATAGGGCGGTTGTGCGGAGCAGCAGAGGGTGTAGTTATAGGGAGGCTGTGCGGAGCAGCAGAGGGTGTAGTTATAGGGCGGCTGTGCGGAGCAGCGGAGGGCGCAGTTATAGGGCGGTTGTGCGGAGCAGCAGAGGGTGTAGTTATAGGGCGGCTGTGTGGAGCAGCAGAGGGTGCAGTTATAGGGCTGCTGTGTGGAGCAGCAGAGGGCGCAGTTATAGGGCTGCAGTGCGGAGCAGCGGAGGGCGCAGTTATAGGGAGGCTGTGCGGAGCAGCAGAGGGCGCAGTTATAGGGCTGCTGTGTGGAGCAGTGGAGGGCGCAGTTATAGGGCGGTTGGGCGGAGCAGCAGAGGGCACAGTTATAGGGCTGCTGTGCGGAGCAGTGGAGGGTGCAGTTATAGTGCGGCTGTGCGGAGCAGTGGAGGGCACAGTTATAGAGCTGCTGTGCAGAGCAGTAGTGGAGGCTGCAGTTATAAGGTAGCTGTGTGGAGCAGCGGAGGGTGCAGTTATAGGGAGGCTGTGCGGAGCAGCAGAGGGTGCAGTTATAGTTTTGCTGTGCGGAGCAGCATAGGGTGTAGTTATAGGGAGGCTGTGCGGAGCAGCAGAGGGTGTAGTTATAGGGAGGCTGTGCGGAGCAGCAGAGGGTGCAGTTATAGGGCTGCTGTGTGGAGCAGCAGAGGGTGCAGTTATAGGGAGGCTGTGCGGAGCAGCATAGGGTGTAGTTATAGGGAGGCTGTGCGGAGCAGCAGAGGGTGTAGTTATAGGGAGGCTGTGCGGAGCAGCAGAGGGTGCAGTTATAGGGCTGCTGTGTGGAGCAGCAGAGGGTGCAGTTATAGGGAGGCTGTGCGGAGCAGCATAGGGTGTAGTTATAGGGAGGCTGTGCGGAGCAGCATAGGGTGTAGTTATAGGGAGGCTGTGCGGAGCAGCAGAGGGTGCAGTTATAGGGCTGCTGTGTGGAGCAGCAGAGGGTGCAGTTATAGGGAGGCTGTGCGGAGCAGCATAGGGTGTAGTTATAGGGAGGCTGTGCGGAGCAGCAGAGGGTGTAGTTATAGGGCGGCTGTGCGGAGCAGCGGAGGGTGCAGTTATAGGGCTGCTGTGTGGAGCAGCAGAGGGTGCAGTTATAGGGCGGTTGTGCGGAGCAGCAGAGGGTGTAGTTATAGGGAGGCTGTGTGGAGCAGCAGAGGGTGCAGTTATAGGGCGGTTGTGCGGAGCAGCAGAGGGTGTAGTTATAGGGAGGCTGTGCGGAGCAGCAGAGGGTGTAGTTATAGGGCGGCTGTGCGGAGCAGCGGAGGGCGCAGTTATAGGGCGGCTGTGCGGAGCAGCAGAGGGTGTAGTTATAGGGCGGCTGTGCGGAGCAGCAGAGGGTGCAGTTATAGGGCTGCTGTGTGGAGCAGCAGAGGGCGCAGTTATAGGACGGTTGTGCGGAGCAGCGGAGGGCGCAGTTATAGTTTTGCTGTGCGGAGCAGCATAGGGTGTAGTTATAGGGAGGCTGTGCGGAGCAGCATAGGGTGTAGTTATAGGGAGGCTGTGCGGAGCAGCAGAGGGTGTAGTTATAGGGCGGCTGTGCGGAGCAGCGGAGGGCGCAGTTATAGGGCTGCTGTGTGGAGCAGCAGAGGGTGCAGTTATAGGGCTGCTGTGTGGAGCAGCAGAGGGTGCAGTTATAGGGAGGCTGTGCGGAGCAGCATAGGGTGTAGTTATAGGGAGGCTGTGCGGAGCAGCAGAGGGTGTAGTTATAGGGCGGCTGTGCGGAGCAGCGGAGGGCGCAGTTATAGGGCTGCTGTGTGGAGCAGCAGAGGGTGCAGTTATAGGGCTGCTGTGTGGAGCAGCAGAGGGTGCAGTTATAGGGAGGCTGTGCGGAGCAGCATAGGGTGTAGTTATAGGGAGGCTGTGCGGAGCAGCAGAGGGTGTAGTTATAGGGCGGCTGTGCGGAGCAGCGGAGGGCGCAGTTATAGGGCTGCTGTGTGGAGCAGCAGAGGGTGCAGTTATAGGGCGGTTGTGCGGAGCAGCAGAGGGTGTAGTTATAGGGAGGCTGTGTGGAGCAGCAGAGGGTGCAGTTATAGGGCGGTTGTGCGGAGCAGCAGAGGGTGTAGTTATAGGGAGGCTGTGTGGAGCAGCAGAGGGTGCAGTTATAGGGCGGTTGTGCGGAGCAGCAGAGGGTGTAGTTATAGGGAGGCTGTGCGGAGCAGCAGAGGGTGTAGTTATAGGGCGGCTGTGCGGAGCAGCGGAGGGCGCAGTTATAGGGCGGTTGTGCGGAGCAGCAGAGGGTGTAGTTATAGGGCGGCTGTGTGGAGCAGCAGAGGGTGCAGTTATAGGGCTGCTGTGTGGAGCAGCAGAGGGCGCAGTTATAGGACGGTTGTGCGGAGCAGCGGAGGGCGCAGTTATAGTTTTGCTGTGCGGAGCAGCATAGGGTGTAGTTATAGGGAGGCTGTGCGGAGCAGCAGAGGGTGTAGTTCTAGGGAGGCTGTGCGGAGCAGCAGAGGGTGTAGTTATAGGGCGGCTGTGCGGAGCAGCGGAGGGCGCAGTTATAGGGCTGCTGTGTGGAGCAGCAGAGGGTGCAGTTATAGGGCTGCTGTGTGGAGCAGCAGAGGGTGCAGTTATAGGGCGGTTGTGCGGAGCAGCGGAGGGCACAGTTATAGGGCGGTTGTGCGGAGCAGCAGAGGGTGTAGTTATAGGGCGGCTGTGTGGAGCAGCAGAGGGTGCAGTTATAGGGCTGCTGTGTGGAGCAGCAGAGGGTGCAGTTATAGGGCGGTTGTGCGGAGCAGCGGAGGGCACAGTTATAGGGCGGTTGTGCGGAGCAGCAGAGGGTGCAGTTATAGGGAGGCTGTGCGGAGCAGCGGAGGGCACAGTTATAGGGCTGCTGTGTGGAGCAGCAGAGGGTGCAGTTATAGGGCTGCTGTGTGGAGCAGCAGAGGGTGCAGTTATAGGGCTGCTGTGTGGAGCAGCAGAGGGTGCAGTTATAGGGCGGTTGTGCGGAGCAGCGGAGGGCACAGTTATAGGGCGGTTGTGCGGAGCAGCAGAGGGTGTAGTTATAGGGCGGCTGTGTGGAGCAGCAGAGGGTGCAGTTATAGGGCGGTTGTGCGGAGCAGCGGAGGGCGCAGTTATAGGGCGGTTGTGCGGAGCAGCAGAGGGTGTAGTTATAGGACGGTTGTGCGGAGCAGCAGAGGGTGTAGTTATAGGGCGGCTGTGTGGAGCAGCAGAGGGTGCAGTTATAGGGCTGCTGTGTGGAGCAGCAGAGGGCGCAGTTATAGGACGGTTGTGCGGAGCAGCGGAGGGCGCAGTTATAGGGCTGCTGTGTGGAGCAGCAGAGGGCGCAGTTATAGGATGGTTGTGCGGAGCAGCGGAGGGCGCAGTTATAGTTTTGCTGTGCGGAGCAGCATAGGGTGTAGTTATAGGGAGGCTGTGCGGAGCAGCAGAGGGTGTAGTTATAGGGCGGCTGTGCGGAGCAGCGGAGGGCGCAGTTATAGTTTTGCTGTGCGGAGCAGCATAGGGTGTAGTTATAGGGCGGCTGTGCGGAGCAGCGGAGGGCGCAGTTATAGGGCTGCTGTGTGGAGCAGCAGAGGGTGCAGTTATAGGGCTGCTGTGTGGAGCAGCAGAGGGTGCAGTTATAGGGCTGATGTGCGGAGCAGCAGAGGGTGTAGTTATAGGGCTGCTGTGTGGAGCAGCAGAGGGTGTAGTTATAGGGCTGCTGTGCGGAGCAGCAGAGGGTGCAGTTATAGGGCTGATGTGCGGAGCAGCGGAGGGCACAGTTATAGGGCTGCTGTGTGGAGCAGCAGAGGGTGTAGTTATAGGGCTGCTGTGTGGAGCAGCAGAGGGTGCAGTTATAGGGCTGATGTGCGGAGCAGCGGAGGGCGCAGTTATAGGGCTGCTGTGTGGAGCAGCAGAGGGTGCAGTTATAGGGCTGCTGTGTGGAGCAGCAGAGGGTGCAGTTATAGGGCTGCTGTGTGGAGCAGCAGAGGGTGCAGTTATAGGGCTGCTGTGTGGAGCAGCAGAGGGTGCAGTTATAGGGCGGTTGTGCGGAGCAGTGGAGGGCACAGTTATAGGGCTGATGTGCGCAGGAAACACTACTGGTGGAGACGTGTTGCTATAATACACTTCCAGCTGAGTCCCGCTCCCTGAGTGTATGTCAGGACACAACACTTACTGTACATCCACTTGCCACAATTGCAGTATAATAGCCGCCATCCTCTGCCTTCCTGCTGCATTTCCAGGTGCACTCAGAACAATGTAACAAAATGTTTTACAAACAAGGGCAATATAATGATGTCTCCCCCCCACTCCCCCTCTCATGATTGTGTCTCCCCCCCACTCCCCCTCTCATGATTGTGTCTCCCCCCCACTCCCCCTCTCATGATTGTGTCTCCCCCCCACTCCCCCTCCCATGATTGTGTCTCCCCCCCACACCCCCTCTCATGATTGTGTCTCCCCCCCACTCCCCCTCTCATGATTGTGTCTCCCCCCCACTCCCCCTCTCATGATTGTGTCTCCCCCCCACTCCCCCTCTCATGATTGTGTCTCCCCCCCACTCCCCCTCTCATGATTGTGTCTCCCCCCCACTCCCCCTCCCATGATTGTGTCTCCCCCCCACTCCCCCTCTCATGATTGTGTCTCCCCCCCACTCCCCCTCTCATGATTGTGTCTCCCCCCCACTCCCCCTCTCATGATTGATGTAAGCCATACATAAGACAGAACTGAGCATTATCTTAGGAGAAATTGGATTGTTATATTAAAAGGAAGCTGATGCCACGTTTACACTATTGCGCAGGCCAAAACTTTTCTGCTTCTCTCCCAAAAGCTGGGAGGTGTGGCCCCGCCACTCTGAGATAAAATCTGAGACGTAGACACAACTGCGGGCTATGCAGAATTGCGCGTGGGCATGGTTTTAGCCGGATAGGGCCGGTGCAAGGGCTCACTGGCAATGGTGACGTATATAGGAGCCTCCTCGGCATACAGTCTATGTAGAAGCTGCTGTATCTGTTGAAGCATCTTCTCTATTTTTAGATGGTAATTATAACGTGATTTTTCTGTGAACCATAAAAAAATTAAATTAAAAAAATAAACCTGTCTTGTTGTGTAACGGTGCTCGCTGACACCACAGATACCAGCAACAAGTGAAAGTGTCAGTCAGCAAAGCCGCGCTCGCACAGCGTTACTAATAAGCCTTACACAGTCCTCCTGCGCTGCCACCGCCGTGGGTGGGGTGAGAGATGACGTCTCCGTAGACAGGCGGTGGATGGTCATGAATCACAGATCAGATAAGGAATGCCTGTGGGACCTGTTACGGAAAGGTAGAACTCAGTAAGGTGTACCCCCGACTTGCTACTGCTTTTTGTCATCACCTACCTACCTGTATCTATACCTCATGCCCCTTCCCCCTATGAGCTGCGATTTGGGGGAATTTCTGCGACGAAAAGGTAACACGCCAATTATTTTAAAAGGCAAAACCCATCACCGGTCTTGGGAATACTGCATACATTTTCCACCAGAACATGCCAGCATTTGCCTTTAAACCCCCCCACACCCCCCAAAAAAAAAAAAACTGCAAAAACCTCCAACATGCAACAGTTTTGAGAAATGGCAACTCACAAAATAAACTCCCTAGCGTCACTTACACACGCTCTGTTGTCACATTCCGTTCCGACTTTTGCTTATGTAGCTGACACAGGCACTGTAGCGCAGTACAATCACAGTTCTCCAATGAATGAGCCCCTGACCATCTCCCAGATGAAATTATCCCATATATTACATCTTTGGTCACAGTTAGTGGTTTGGGTAGTATGAAATGCTGACATTCGGAATGTCGACAATAGAATGTCAACATGGTGTAAACAGAATATCTGTGAGTGGGTCCAGTGAAGCCCATTGAAGGGAACAGGTAACGTCATCTCAACAAGGCGTTACCTAGCGGCGGAGAGCCGATAAAAAGAACATTCCCCATAGCAGACTACTGAGACTCGGTAACCAACAAAAATAGAGGGACTGCAACAGAAAAAAAAGTGATTTCTGTGCAATATGCTCCTCTTCTACTCCGCGATTGTGGAGTCGGTACTGTGCTCCTCGATACTGGTATGGTACGGCTCCGCCAGAGCGAGGGACAGATGCAGGCTCCAAACGGTGGTCAGAACCGCAGAGAAGATCATTGGGGCCGACCTTCCCTCAGTCCAGGACCTGTACCTGCCCAGAGCTAAAAAGCGGGCAATGAAGATAGTAAAGGACCAGCTACACCCCGGCCACAGCATGTTTAACTTGCTTCCTTCAGGCAGGCGTTACAGGGCCGTCCCCGCCAGTTCCACCAGAAGCCTCAAAAACGAGTTTTATGGTAAGAACTTACCCTTGTTAAAACTCTTTCTGCGAGGTACACTGGGCTCCACAAGGAATGGACAATGGGGTCTAGAATAGGATCTTAATCCGAGGCACCAACAGGCTCAAAGCTTTGACTGTTACCAGAATGCACAGCGCCGCCTCCTATATCACCCCGCCTCCCTGCACAGGATCTCAGTTTTTAGTTAACCAGTCCAATGCAGTAGTAGGAAAAGAGACGACAACGGTTAATAGCCACAACACCGCATTCTCACGACAAGAGAAGTGTCAGCGGCTAATGCCATACCAACCCAAAGAAGCTAAGTGCGTCAGGGTGGGCGCCTTGTGGAGCCCAGTGTACCTCGCAGAAAGAGTTTTAACAAGGGTAAGTTCTTACCATAAAACTCGCTTTCTGCTGCAGGGTACACTGGGCTCCACAAGGAATGGACAATGGGGATGTCCTAAAGCAGTTCCTTATGGGAGGGGACGCACTGTAGCGGGCACAAGAACCCGGCGTCCAAAGGAAGCATCCTGGGAAGTGGCAGTATCGAAGGCATAGAACCTTATGCACAATTGTTCAAGGGTCGCACCACGTTGGGACGCCCAAGAAAGTCCAACAGACAGAGTAGAATGGGCCGTAATGTGATCAGGAGCAGAGAGACCAGCCTTCACATAAGCATGTGCAATCACCATTCTAATCCATCTGGCCAGAGTTTGCTTGTGAGCAGGCCAGCCACGTTTGTGAAACGCAAACACAACAAAAAGAGAATCAGATTTCCTAATAGGAGCAGTTCTCTTCACATAGATACGGAGAGCCCGTACCACATCCGAAGACCGCTCTTTGGGAGACAGATCAGGAGAAACAAGTGCCGGAACTACAATCTCCTGATTAACGTGGAACGAAGAAACCACCTTAGGTAGATAGCCGGGACGAGTCCTAAGAACCGCCCGGTCACGGTGAAATATCAGATATGGGGAACTACAGGACAAGGCACCCAAATCCGACACTCTTCTAGCTGAAGCAATAGCCAGCAGAAACACCACCTTAAGGGAAAGCCACTTAAGGTCAGCTGAACCAAGAGGTTCAAACGGAGACTCTTGTAACGCCTCCAAAACCACCGACAAGTCCCAAGGAGCCACAGGCGGGACATAAGGAGGTTGGATACGCAACACGCCCTGAGTAAAGGTATGCACATCAGGTAAGGTCGCAATTTTTCTCTGAAACCACACCGACAAGCCAGATATTTGAACCTTGAGGGAGGCCAGACGCAGGCCTAAGTCCAGGCCCTGCTGAAGAAAAGCCAATAACTTGGCTATACTAAACTTGGAAGCATCATAATCGTTAGATGCGCACCAAACAAAGTAAGAATGCCAGACCCTATAGTAAATCCGAGCCGAAGCCGGTTTCCGGGCACGCAACATAGTTTGAATGACCGCCTCAGAAAACCCTTTAGCCCTTAAGACGGAAGCTTCAAGAGCCACGCCGTCAAAGACAGCCGGGCTAGGTCCTGGTAGACACAGGGGCCCTGAACGAGGAGGTCTGGGCGTTGTGGAAGTAGAATTGGACGCTCTGACGATAGGCCTTGCAGGTCTGAGAACCAGTGCCGTCTGGGCCACGCTGGAGCTATGAGAAGCAGAATTCCTTTTTCTTGCTTGAACTTCCGAATTACCCTGGGCAGGAGTGACACCGGAGGGAACACGTACGGAAGCCGAAACCTCCACGGTACCGCCAGCGCCTCCACGAATGCTGCATGAGGATCCCTTGTCCTTGATTGTGTCGAGACGCCATCAGATCTATGTCTGGAAGGTCCCACCTTTCCACTAGGAGTTGAAACACTTCTGGATGGAGGCCCCACTCACCGGCATGCACGTCCTGATGACTGAGAAAGTCCGCTTCCCAATTCAGGACTCCCGGAATGAATATTGCCGATATGGCCGGTAGATGGCGTTCTGCCCACTGTAGAATCCGTGAGACTTCCTTCATTGCTAGGCGGCTTCGAGTGCCGCCCTGATGATTTATGTAAGCCACTGTGGTGGCGTTGTCCGACTGTACTTGAACAGGACGGTTCTGAATTAAATGCTGGGCTAGGTTCAAGGCATTGAAGACCGCCCGCAACTCCAGAATATTGATCGAGAGGAGGGACTCCTCCTTAGTCCACCGCCCCTGAAGGGAGTGTTGCTCCAGCACCGCGCCCCAACCTCTTAGACTGACATCTGTCGTCAACAAGATCCAGTCGGATATCCAGAACGGACGGCCCCTGCACAGTTGTTGGTCCTGGAGCCACCATAGCAGCGACAGACGGACCTCCGGAGTCAATGAGATCATTTGAGACCTGATCCGGTGAGGCGGGCCGTCCCATTTGGCTAGAATCAGCCTCTGGAGAGGGCGAGAGTGAAATTGAGCGTACTCCACCATGTCGAATGCTGACACCATGAGGCCCAGCACCTGCATCGCCGAATGTATCGACACTTGCGGACAAGATAGGAAGCAACGAATCCTGTCCTGAAGTTTCAGGACTTCCTCCTGAGACAGGAACACCCGCTGGTTGTGAGTGTCCAATAGTGCTCCCAGATGCACCATGCTCTGAGCAGGGATCAGGGATGACTTCTGCCAGTTGATGAGCCACCCGTGGGCTTGCAGAAACCGGACCGTCACATCTAGATGACGCAGGAGAAGTTCTGGGTAATTTGCCCGGATTAACAAGACGTCCAAATATGGCCGTATCCTGACCCCTTGACGGCGGAGTACCACCGTCATCACCACCATGACTTTTGTAAAGACTCGCGGAGCCACTGTTAAACCAAAAGGTAACGCCCGAAACTGGTAATGGCAGTTGCCAATCGCAAATCTCAGGTATTGCTGATGAGACACTGCTATAGGAATATGGAGGTAAGCATCCTGTATATCCAGGGAGACCATGAAGTCCCCAGGTTCCAAGGCCAGAACTATAGAGCGAAGGGTTTCCATCCGGAACTTGGAAACCTTCACAAACCTGTTCAATGCCTTGAGGTTGAGAATGGGCCGGGAGGACCCATTCGGTTTCGGGACTAGAAACAGCGGAGAATAGTACCCCCGGCCCCTCTGCGCAAGAGGCACCTGTACTATGACTCCTGTATCCAGGAGGGTCTGTACCACCGAATGTAGAGTATTTGCCTATGTCTTGTCCAACGGGACCTCTGTCTGGCAAAATCGATGAGGGGGTCGGTTTTTGGAGGCTATGGCGTAACCTCGAGTGAGGACTTCCCGTACCCAGGCATCTGAAATGGTCATGCGGCAGGCTTATCTGTCTTGGAAGCTGGCTGACGGGCCTCCCAGGCTCTTTTGGGCTAAGGCTTACCAGGTTTGGAAGTGCGGGCCTGTTTGTTGTACGCCTGACCTTTTGCTTTACCTGAAGGACGAAAGGGGCGAAAGGAAGTACCTTTAGCCTTCGACACAGAAGGAGCGGTACTTGGCAGACAGGCAGTTTTGGCAGTAGCCAAGTCAGCCACAATCTTATTTAAATCCTCCCCAAACAGAATATCTCCCTTAAAAGGGAGTACCTCCAGGGTTTTTCTAGAGTCCAGATCCACAGACAAGGATCTCAGCCACAATATCCGGCGAGCCAGGACTGACGTAGTAGAGGCCTTGGCTGCCAAGATACCGGCATCAGAAGCCGCCTCTTTAATATAACGAGAAGCTTTGACAATATAAGACAAGCATTGTCTAGCATGGTCAGAGGAGATTTCAGCATCTAACTCCAAGGCCCATGCTTCAATGGCCTCTGCAGCCCAAGTAGCTGCAATAGTGGGCCTTTGTGCAGCACCCGTGAGGGTGTAAATCGCTTTCAGACAACCCTCCACACGTTTATCTGTAGGCTCTTTTAGAGACGTAACGGTGGTGACCGGTAGAGCTGAGGAAACCACCATCCTAGCCACATGTGAGTCCACTGGGGGAGGCGTTTCCCAATTCTTAGACAGCTCCGGCGCGAGGGGATGGCGAGCCAGCATCTTCTTTTGAGGCACAAACTTCGTACCCGGGTTTTCCCAGGGTTCCTGACGTATATCAATTAGGTGGTCAGAGTGAGGTAAAACTTGTTTAATCACCTTCTGACGCTTGAACCTATCTGGTTTCTTAGGAGGAACGGATGGCTCGGGATCATCTGTAATCTGTAAAATTAACTTAATAGCCTCCAAAAGATCAGGAACATCCACATGTGAACCACCCTCCCCATCAGCCGTATCTGAGTCAGAACCTGTGGGGTCAGTGTAAGTGCCGTCTTCATCCGACGAGGTGTCAGTGACAGCAGTGGATTGTGAGTGTCACAACTGAGGGCCTGAGCTGACGGGAGGCAGCCTCAGTTGTAGGGGCTGAGATGTAACGGAACCTGGGAGGTTGTATCAGACCCCTAGACATGTAAGTAACATGTAGAATAACTGCCCGAAGGCGTGACCACGACAACCAGGATAAAAGTCAATGATGTTTATTATGACAAACTCCGTAACACAGCAGCAGTAAAAGGAAACATAAAAGTCAACAGAGGATAAATGCAATTCCTGGGTACTACAGGGTGGCAAGGGCCACAGGCACTGGTAGTGTGAGACAGTTCTTATAATCTTCTAGTTGGAAAGTCCTTACCAGGCCTGACTGTAGCAATGGAGAGAACCCAGGATCGTACCAGCTGATGTTCCAGGAAAGGCTGGGCTGCTGAAGGTAAAACGGCTGCTGTGGATACTGGCTGGAACCAGACTGTTGTTGGTACGGAGTGGATACTGGCTGGAACCAGTTAAATAATAAACAAACTTGAGAGCGATGAAATAATAATGAAGTTTGGAGTTTGAGAGCGGTGAAATAATAATACCGGTGGAGAGTGGTAAACTGCAGAAAGGACACCGGCCCTTTAAGAGAAGCTGTACACTGCTGGAAGCTGGGCTGGAAGCAGGTGATTGTTGTAGCTGGAAACAGGTGAGTCCAGAATGGATCGGAGAGTCAGGCTACACCGCAGATGGAATGCTGGTGCGGGTCTCTATAGCAGAAGTCTGGAGACAGGAGCTGGAACCTGGAAGACAACCACAGGAGAGAGACAAACTGGAACTAGGTTAGACAACCAAAGCACTGACGCCTTCCTTGCTCAGGCACAGCTTACTTATACCTGCAGCAAGGAAGGGGTTGGCTAGGCAATTATGCAAATCAACAATACAGACAGCAGATTGGTGGAAATGCTCAGATGACAAAATCCAAGATGGCTGCGCCCATGCAGACACTTGGAGGGAAGTTTGGTTTGTAATCCATGTGAGAATTGAAACAGTAATGGCGACGCCGGCCACAGGAGACAGGAGACGCCAGACTGACAAGCGCACATTTAACCACGCGGGCACAGCGGAGACCGCGGCTGATGAAATCACCACTCTGACATTCTGCATGTGGAAACTCAGGAACAGCGGGATCCGGTCCTGGAACGCTGAGCCAGCCTTAGGAGGCATCTGAAGGGTAAGTAATGGCGTCCAGATACCCGGATCGTGACAGCACCCCCCCCTTTAGGAGTGGCCCCAGGACACTTCTTAGGCTTTAAAGGAAACTTTGCGTGGAAATTTCGGACCAAGGCAGGAGCATGGACGTCTGAGGCATTGGTCCAAGAGCGTTCTTCAGGACCATAGCCCTTCCAGTCAATGAGGTATTGTAACTGACCGTAACGAAAACGTGAGTCCAAAATCTTGGCCACCTCGTACTCGACTCCCCGTTGAGTCTGAACTTTGGGAGCTGGAGGAAGTGCGGAATGAAACCGATTCAGGATCAGCGGTTTCAACAAAGAAACATGAAATGTCCTGGGTATTTTCAAGAAGGATGGTAACTGTAACCTGTAGGCAACAGGATTGATGACTTGTTCAATCTTGAAGGGTCCGATGTAGCGAGGTGCAAATTTCATGCTGGGAACTCTCAGCCTCAAATTCTTCGTGGACAGCCACACACGATCACCCACCTTGAGAGCAGGAACCGCTCTACGCTTCCTATCGGCAAACTTCTTATACCTGAATGAGGCTTTAAGCAGGGCTGCGCGGACGTTCCTCCAGTTATTTGAAAACTGACGCAAGGTGACATCCACTGCTGGAACAGAAGTTGCGGGAAGCGGTTGGAATTCTGGGACTTTAGGGTGGAATCCATAATTAATGAAGAATGGTGTAGAAGAAGATGAGGAATGGTATTGATTGTTGTGGCTGAACTCGGCCCAAGGAAGGAGTTGAACCCAGTCATCTTGAGAGGAAGACACATATATACGGAGGAAGGCCTCCAAGTCCTGATTCACCCTCTCGGTTTGACCATTGGTCTGAGGATGGTAAGCCGTGGAAAACTTTAACTTGACTTGGAGGGCTTGACACAAACTTCGCCAAAATTTGGCTACAAATTGTACTCCACGATCCGAGATGATCTCTTCAGGAAGACCGTGAAGTCGGAAGATCTCTTGTATAAACACTTGAGCCAACTTGGAAGCTGACGGAAGACCGGTGAGAGGGATGAAATGTGCCATCTTGGTGAACCGGTCAACTACCACCCAGATGGTATTAAACTTGTTGCAGATAGGTAGATCGGAAACAAAGTCCATCGACAAATGGGTCCAAGGTCGACGGGGAACAGATAATGGAACCAGTTGCCCCGCAGGCGACTGGCGGGAGACTTTGTGTTGGGCACACTTTGGGCAGGAGGCAATAAATTCCATAACGTCCTTCTTCAGAGTTGGCCACCAGTAGGACCTAGAAATAAATTCAAGGGTTTTCTGAATGCCTGTATGTCCAGCAAAACGGGAAGCATGGGCCCAATGCATGAGCTTCTTCCTTAGAACTGGCTTAACAAAACTTTTCCCTGGTGGAGGCGTAGAGTCCATCCCTACCGTGGAGAATGCCAACGGATTAATAATAGGATGCTTGTCTGCAGACTCGGACTCATTTTCTTGCTCCCATGAGCGGGAAAGGGCATCGGCCTTACGATTCTGAGAACCCGGACAGAACTGGAGTTTAAAGTCAAACCTAGAGAAGAAAAGTGCCCATCTGGCCTGACGAGGATTCAGACATTGTGCGCCTTTGAGATATAAAAGATTTTTGTGGTCGGTAAGTATGGTGATTGAGTGGGAAGCTCCCTCCAACAGGTATCTCCACTCCTCCAGAGCGAGCTTGATGGCTAGCAACTCCTGATCGCCAATGGCATAGTTGCGCTCAGCTGGGGAGAACTTCCGGGAGAAGAAACTGCAAGGATGTAGATGTCCATCTTTGGCCCTCTGGGATAACACTGCTCCTACTCCAACGGAGGAGGCATCTACCTCTAAGATAAAAGGAGAGTCGGTGTCGGGCTGTTTCAGAACTGGTGCAGAGATGAACCGTTGCTTCAGAAGGTGAAAGGCCTGTGTAGCTTCCTCGGACCACTTGGACGGATTAGCACCTTTCTTGGTTAATGCAGTGATAGGCGCCACAATGGTGGAAAAGTCTCGTATAAATTTTCTATAATAATTGGCGAACCCTAAGAACCTCTGGACCCCTTTGAGGCTTAAGGGTATAGGCCAATTCTGGATTGCTTGGAGTTTCTCAGGATCCATCTCTAGTCCGGAACCGGACACAATGTAACCTAGAAACGGAATGGTTTTAACTTCAAACACACACTTCTCCAATTTACAATAGAGGTGATTGACACGGAGACGGGAAAGAACCTCTTTTACCCAGAAACGATGATCTTCGAGATTATTAGCAAAGATGAGGATGTCGTCTAGATAAACCACGACATGGCGGTACAAGATGTCCCTGAAAATCTCATTCACGAAGTGCTGGAAGACTGCTGGAGCGTTGCTCAAACCGAAGGGCATGACGAGGTACTCATAATGTCCGTCACGGGTGTTAAAGGCGGTCTTCCACTCGTCACCCTCACGGATTCGGATGAGATTGTAGGCACCCCTCAAGTCCAGCTTTGTGAAAATAGTTGCACCACTAACTCTATCAAAGAGCTCGGTAATCAGGGGTAAAGGGTATCGGTTCTTGACGGTAATGTCGTTCAGACCTCTGTAGTCGATGCACGGACGCAGACCACCGTCTTTCTTCT
Source organism: Pseudophryne corroboree (assembly GCF_028390025.1). Taxonomy (NCBI): domain Eukaryota; kingdom Metazoa; phylum Chordata; class Amphibia; order Anura; family Myobatrachidae; genus Pseudophryne; species Pseudophryne corroboree. The sequence continues at coordinate 1,034,668,368 of NC_086445.1, forward strand.
TAACGAAGAAGAAGCCTGCGCCGGCTGGAGAAGAAGATGGTCGGATGAAACCCTTCGCCAGGTTCTCTTTGATGTACTCTTCCATGGAGTGTGTCTCAGGCAGAGACAACGGATAAGTTCGGCCTCGCGGTGGAACCTTCCCTGGAATGAGGTCGATTGGGCAGTCCCATTCTCTATAAGGAGGAAGGATATCAGCAGAGGCTTTACTGAACACGTCCGTGAAGTCTTGATATGGAGGAGGCGGAACATCAGATGACCTGGGGAAGGAAGAACAAACAGGAAGAACTTTGGCTAAACAAGTCTCAGCACAGGAGGGACCCCATGCCAGTATTTGCGTAGTCGTCCAGTCAATTGATGGGTTGTGGAGACGGAGCCATGGAAGGCCTAAAACCACTGGATGTGTGGCTCTTGGAATCACTAAAAAAGAAATATACTCAGAATGAAGAACTCCCACTCTCAGACGAACTGGAAGTCCTTAAGGAAATGACTGCGTCAAAAATCTTGCTGCCATCCACGGCAGTCAAAGAGATGGACGAGGACAGTCTCTCGGTGGGTAGGGACCACCGTTTAACATAAGCTTCGGTTATGAAATTCCCAGCTGCTCCGGAATCAAGGAGGGCAATGACGTTCCTGTAACGTTGAGCAATTTGGAGCGACACTGGGAGGTTACAGTCATGAGGAGATGGAGAGGAGATCATTACTCCTAGCCGGCCCTCTCCTTGGCGAGCTAGGATCTGGAGTTTCCCGGACGTTTGGGACAGGCATTGATAGTGTGCGACGGAGCTGCACAGTAGAGACAGAGAGACTCAGAGAGACGTCTTCGGCGCTCAGCGGGAGATAGACGGGAATGACTAATTTGCATAGGCTCATCCTTGGATGGAGATGGTTGACGAGGAGGAGGAGCAGAAGATTTAGGAGTAGATGATCTTCCTCGCTCGGTTGCTCTCTCTCTGAAACGTAGATCAACCTTCGTGCAAAGAGAAATTAGCTCATCCAACTTAGAGGGCAAGTCTCTGGTAGCTAACTCTTCCTTGATGCGTTCTGATAAGCCATGCCAGAATGCAGCATACAGGGCCTCGTCGTTCCATGCCAGTTCGGATGCCAGGATTTTAAACTGTATAAGATACTGTCCCACAGTACGTGTTCCCTGGCGTAAACGGAGAATCTCAGATGAAGCAGATGTTATCCGGCCTGGCTCGTCGAAGATGCGCCTGAATGTAGCTACAAAGTCAGTATAGGAGGATAGCAGGGGATCAGACTTCTCCCATAAAGGTGATGCCCAGTCAAGGGCTGAGCCACTGAGAAGGGAGATGATATAGGCAATTTTGGTACGGTCACTGAAGAAATTGCCAGGTAGAAGCTCAAAGTGGATTTCACATTGATTGAGAAATCCCCTGCAGAACCTTGGAGATCCATCAAATTTTGCTGGCGTTGGAAGATGAAGATGTGGACTGGAAATGGGTAAGGTGGGTGGGGTTACAGCTGGTGTTACTGTAGTGGACGCACCGGACGTGCCAGGTCCACGGAGGGTCGTTTGAATCCCATCCAGCCGTGTAGAGAGATCCTGGAGACAGCGGATGATGTGGCCCTGTGCAGCCTCCTGATGTTCAAGTCGGGCTGCCAGTTCTTGCATCGGCCTGGCCGCTTGATCCTGGTCTCCGGCTGGATTCATTAGGTCAGTGCTTACTGTCACAACTGAGGGCCTGAGCTGACGGGAGGCAGCCTCAGTTGTAGGGGCTGAGATGTAACGGAACCTGGGAGGTTGTATCAGACTCCTAGACATGTAAGTAACATGTAGAATAACTGCCCGAAGGCGTGACCACGACAACCAGGATAAAAGTCAATGATGTTTATTATGACAAACTCCGTAACACAGCAGCAGTAAAAGGAAACATAAAAGTCAACAGAGGATAAATGCAATTCCTGGGTACTACAGGGTGGCAAGGGCCACAGGCACTGGTAGTGTGAGACAGTTCTTATAATCTTCTAGTTGGAAAGTCCTTACCAGGCCTGACTGTAGCAATGGAGAGAACCCAGGATCGTACCAGCTGATGTTCCAGGAAAGGCTGGGCTGCTGAAGGTAAAACGGCTGCTGTGGATACTGGCTGGAACCAGACTGTTGTTGGTACGGAGTGGATACTGGCTGGAACCAGTTAAATAATAAACAAACTTGAGAGCGATGAAATAATAATGAAGTTTGGAGTTTGAGAGCGGTGAAATAATAATACCGGTGGAGAGTGGTAAACTGCAGAAAAGGACACCGGCCCTTTAAGAGAAGCTATACACTGCTGGAAGCTGGGCTGGAAGCAGGTGATTGTTTGAGAGCGGTGAAATAATAATACCGGTGGAGAGTGGTAAACTGCAGAAAGGACACCGGCCCTTTAAGAGAAGCTGTACACTGCTGGAAGCTGGGCTGGAAGCAGGTGATTGTTGTAGCTGGAAACAGGTGAGTCCAGAATGGATCGGAGAGTCAGGCTACACCGCAGATGGAATGCTGGTGCGGGTCTCTATAGCAGAAGTCTGGAGACAGGAGCTGGAACCTGGAAGACAACCACAGGAGAGAGACAAACTGGAACTAGGTTAGACAACCAAAGCACTGACGCCTTCCTTGCTCAGGCACAGCTTACTTATACCTGCAGCAAGGAAGGGGTTGGCTAGGCAATTATGCAAATCAACAATACAGACAGCAGATTGGTGGAAATGCTCAGATGACAAAATCCAAGATGGCTGCGCCCATGCAGACACTTGGAGGGAAGTTTGGTTTGTAATCCATGTGAGAATTGAAACAGTAATGGCGACGCCGGCCACAGGAGACAGGAGACGCCAGACTGACAAGCGCACATTTAACCACGCGGGCACAGCGGAGGCCGCGGCTGATGAAATCACCACTCTGACATTCTGCATGTGGAAACTCAGGAACAGCGGGATCCGGTCCTGGAACGCTGAGCCAGCCTTAGGAGGCATCTGAAGGGTAAGTAATGGCGTCCAGATACCCGGATCGTGACAGTGAGGAGACAAGCGCTCGCTTAGAGGACCCCTTGGACGTAGGTGAGCAACGGTCAGACTTTTTAGTAGTCAGGGACTGGTTCAACTTCTTAATTTGAGCAGATAAATCGTCCGCCCACGGCGGGTTTGCTGCAGGGACCACAAACGGTTGTACCGGCATTGGGAGTCCCATAGGGCGTGTTAGTTTCTGAACTAGTGTATGCAGAAGCGTGTAAAAAGCGTCCCACGGCGGGTCATTATTTGCCCCCGTTGCCACCGTCCCACTGGGGGGCAAGGAGCCCCCAGAACCAGAGCCCAAAGCTGCTATATTCTCCTCATAGGTATCTGCGGCTTCAGCAACACCGGCAGTGTGTTCAGCCCCAGAACCGTTACCCTCAGAAGCAGACATGATATGACTTGCAGTATCAGGTAACACAGTACAATTTTCAGCAGCACAATACCTCTAGCCCAAACCCCTGCGCAGTGTAGTCAGCACCAGCAGAGATAAAGGAGAGATATGGTGACTAAATCACAGAGAAAAATACACAATACAGTATATCTTTGTGAAAATCCTATATTAGATAAAACCTGACGCACCAAGCCCCTTCAGGTTATAGAATATAGGGATAGCAAGTTGAGTGAAAGACACGAAATGGACACCACTCAGCTATCAAATGCACACACAAATAGTCACAGTTTGTACAATGCAGAGGTTATTACTGACAATAATACTGCACTGGACTAGCTTACGCAGCTATATAACAATAGATAGCACTACACAGTAAGAACTGGGGCCCTCATTCCGAGTTGTTCGCTCGGTATTTTTCATCGCATCGCAGTGAAAATCCGCTTAGTACGCATGCGCAAAGTTCGCACTGCGACTGCGCCAAGTAACTTTACTATGAAGAAAGTATTTTTACTCACGGCTTTTTCTTCGCTCCGGCGATCGTAATGTGATTGACAGGAAATGGGTGTTACTGGGCGGAAACACGGCGTTTCAGGGGCGTGTGGCTGAAAACGCTACCGTTTCCGGAAAAAACGCAGGAGTGGCCGGAGAAACGGTGGGAGTGCCTGGGCGAACGCTGGGTGTGTTTGTGACGTCAACCAGGAACGACAAGCACTGAACTGATCGCACAGGCAGAGTAAGTCTGAAGCTACTCTGAAACTGCTAAGTAGTTAGTAATCGCAATATTGCGAATACATCGGTCGCAATTTTAAGAAGCTAAGATTCACTCCCAGTAGGCGGCGGCTTAGCGTGTGTAACTCTGCTAAATTCGCCTTGCGACCGATCAACTCGGAATGAGGGCCTGGATGTATATCACAGGGTAATTGTACTAGGAAACCCTGACTAAGGCCCTCATTCCGAGTTGTTCGCTCGCAAGCTGCTTTTAGCGGCATTGCACACGCTAAGCCGCCGCCTACTGGGAGTGAATCTTAGCTTAGCAGAATTGCGAACGAAAGATTCTCAAAATTGCGAATAGAAATTTCTTAGCAGTTTCTGAGTAGCTCGACACTTACTCTGCCACTGCGATCAGTTCAGTCAGTTTCGTTCCTGGTTTGACGTCACAAACACACCCAGCGTTCGCCCAGACACTCCCCCGTTTCTCCAGCCACTCCCGCGTTTTTCCCAGAAACGGCAGCGTTTTTTCACACACACCCATAAAACGGTCAGTTTCCGCCCAGAAACACCCACTTCCTGTCAATCACACTACGATCACCAGAACAAAGAAAATTCCTCGTAATGCCGTGAGTAAAATACCTAACTGTTGAGTAAAATAACTAGGCGCATGCGCACTGCGAACATTGCGAATGCGCAGTAAGCGACTAATCGCAAAATAGAGAAAATCGGCAACGAGCGAATGAGGGCCTAAATGCACTCTTTCTTAACTAACACTAACTAAAATAGGCAGGTAGAATACTTAAGTGTCATGTAAAGTCACAGCACTGACAACCAGGCGGCTTTACATAGGAGGATTTGCCCAAGCATTCCCAGGAACAGTGAGCTGAGGGATAATGGCGCCGCAGACACTGACAGGGGAGTGAGGAAAAGACAGATATGCAGCTCCAGGGCGGGAACATTTGCAGAAAATGGCACGCTGGGGGAGGGGCTTCAGGTCCAAGCTCTATCCCCCTGCTGGCAAAACCACCGGGTACTGCGGGCTCTAATAAAACGGTTTATGGAGAAAACCTGACCTGTCCCATGCCCTGGTGATCTAGTGGGATCGCCTGTACTGCCACAGTGTCCATCGCCAGCGCGCGCGGCCCGCCTCCCACTGACCGCGCCGGATCGCGATAAAGACCGGGTCTCGCAAGCGGGACCCACTTACCACCTCCCGAAGCGCGGCCACGCGATCCCGGAGAGCCCCCGTCGTGTGTGTCTGACAAGAAGAAAACCGGAGCCTCCTGCTGTAGTTACCCGGCAACCAGGGCTCGGGAGTGTACAGCGCCGCTGGGGAGAGCCGGAGCTGCAGCCGTGAATGTCCACTGATATGTAACACTGCTGCTGCCCTTGAAGTCTTCACTTTTTTCCTCAGAAAAAAAGCTCTTCTTAGGGCTGCCTGGAGCAGCCCCTCTGTTAAGTGCCTGCTACTGCAGCACCAACTACAAAACTGAGATCCTGTGCAGGGAGGCGGTGTGATATAGGAGGCGGCGCTATGCATTCTGGGAACAGTCAAAGCTTTGAGCCTGTTGGTGCCTCGGATCAAGATCCTACTCTACACCCCATTGTCCATTCCTTGGGGAGCCCAGTGTACCCCGCAGCAGAAAGTTTCTTTCCCCAAGCGGTCCACCGGCTGAACTCCTGAACATTGACTGACTAGACGTACATGTAACTCACTTGTGTCCCTCCGGTATACCTACCTATATGACTTTACTTGCACCCCCCACCCCCACCCCACCTGCTTATCTGTTACCTACTTGGCTGTTGTATAGCAAACCGAAGACAAATTCCTAGTATACGCACATATACCTGGCCAATAAAGCTGATTCAGATTCTGATATCCCTCTTATATCGGAAGAAGTGGGGAGAATCTCTCTCCAGCAGAGAACCCAGAGGGATGGGTTACTTACCACTGCTTCATAAATAGACCCCTTAATGTTTAAAGCGTTCATAGGCTGTAATTCTTTATAAACATTGCCGACGGCTGTATATGGGCAATCCCATCTGTCCCTATTCAGGGGTCATGGCCAGCCAGGCGCATCCGGCGAGCCCTGGTTAGTTAAGGCAGCAGCAATTCGGGTTGTTCCTCTTGTCTCATCGTTTGAAAAGATTGCCATTAATAATAGATCAACGCTCAAACACGAACGACATTTTACCATATGGGGCTTTCATCATTAATGAAGATGTTGTGCATGATTTTGGAGCATGACTAATTTATATGATATCAGAGAGGTGATGCCACCACTTTGAGGAGAGTGAATATAAAGCCCTGTAACCGTGCTGGCATGTCTATGTGTCCTGCCTAGGTCATCGTTCCGTGACGCTGAATCTCCCGGTGCCCCGGACAGCTCCGTCCGTGTGTCCTCATACAGCCTTGGTCGCAGTGTGTTATTAGTGGGGCACCAAGGGACTGGTGGTGCTACTGAAAACGTGGGGATACCTGGGCTCATGCCTCTCTGGGGGGGTTCCCTCAGTGCGTGGCCCATTCCGTTGGGCCAAAGGTTTTACTTTGCCTCCTCTGTGTCTAGACAGGGTGCATTTTAAACCACACACACGGAGAAACACCCCGTAACTGCCCACACACGGAGAAACACCCCGTAACTGGCCCACACACTGAAAAACACCCCGTAACTGTCCAATTTGGTTTTAAAACCATCCACAAAAGATAGAAATAAAAAATAAAAAAATAAAAATGTTAGTGAAATAGGTCACATCTTTCGCAGCGGCCTGAGGCTACATTTCACTCAATTCCTGACCAGGTGTTTTCCAGCCGAGTATTCAGGTAACAGGTCACCCCGTGGGCCGTGGGTTTATTCCACAGCTAATAATTATATGTTATTTGCTTACAATTTTTGGTTTTAAACTAAGTATACTAGATTCAAATGGAGACGCTAAAAACTGTACCCTCTGTAGTGGCGCCGGAGGGGCTGTCCAGATCATCCTAAAAAGCTTTTTATCTGAAGAGCGGTCAGGGTTACTGACAAAAGCCGGCAAAACTCTGCAGGCATGACAGGTTTCTGGAGAGGAGGTAGAAACGTTGAGCTGGAACGCGTCGACCCCTGCACATCAGACTTGGAGAATTAGTCAGCGCACTTTAACCTCTTCACCACTTTCTACAAGTTACCGCATTTGTCGTCTCTTTTATGAAATCAATTTTTATCATTCCTAAAACAAGAATACGTCTACGATATTTGCAAATGTACAGCTGTTGTAACGCCTTTATTAGCGCCATGTATATTACTAAGCAGGGTAGCGGTAGTGATATTCAGGGAGGTTTTTCTGAACTACATATATTTTCACTTGTGTTACAGAATGAGCGTGGCTGCATTGCAGACGGGGGCGAGCGGCGTTCCTAGGCCCACCTGCGCCTCGGCCCGCCGCTGAGCGTACAGTTATGCTCCCATTTAAAGTGAATGGGGCGCGTGCGCGTCTATGATGCACATACGCCCCATTCGTTCCTGGCGGTGCGCCTCACCGGGCGCACCTAGTCGCAGACGGAACCACAATTAGCGTGGCTTCATCTGTATTTTAAACATAAATCCTTGTTGCAGGCCTATAGAAGCAGCTTGATCATTACAGTACCATTTCTCCTTGGTTTCTTTATTCAGGCTACTGTTAATGATTTATAATCCGGCATTTGACATAGTGCCACATTGTAGCAACCAGTGTCATGCATGATGCAGTGAGCAGAGAGGCTTTGGAAACACTGCTCTGAGCTCTTTCTGCACTGTAAAATCCTCCCCCTCTATTTACCCATTCTGAGATCACATGACATGCTGACAGCTGAGATCTGGGAGTGTGACTGGCAGCCGTGCTATTCTTGTCCTGTTGACGGTCTAGCACAGTAGTTCTCAAACTCGGTCCTCAGTACCCCACACAGCGCATGTTTTGCAGGTAACCCAGCAGGTGCACAGGTGTATTAATTAATCAGTGACACATTTTAAAAGGTCCGCAGGTGGAGTTAATTATGTCACTTGTGATTCTGTGAGGAGACCTGCAAAACATGCACCGCGTGGGGTCCTGAGGACCGAGTTTGAGAACATGTGGTCTAGCCTATTGACAGATTTTGTAAAGGAGGTAACGGTTTGTAGGGTGACAGCTGTGAAAACATGGCTTGCACATGCATGCCTAAAACATGCTTAACTTGCTATTTAAAGGGGAATAAAGTCTGTGTGAGGATATCTGCTTTAATTCACAGGAACAATATTGCCTTGCCAATAAAACAGGGGGTCTACATTCTGCTTTTGCATTAGGCATAGGCTCTAGACACTACAGATATAACATGTAACATGAATATTGTTGTGATGCAATGAGCATTTTGTTACAAATATAGGATCCGCTTCACACAACATCCTGACTGTGCCCGATGAGAAAGATGAAGCAGTGTACCTGTCAGTCACAGTAATATGATCTGGGACGGTACAGGGTCTGAATGGAGCAGGAGAGGCTGTAAATAGAATTACGTGCTGCACAACTGCCAAACAATCATTTCCAGGGGCACATTGCTGCTGAGACGGCAACTATAACATTACATACTGTTACAGCCAACATAGGTCTGGATCCCCACCAGCCCCATGACTTCATGATTACTGAATGCGATTATCACGCTCTTTCTAGTCTATAAATTCATATAATCAAATCGTTTTCTAACGTCAAAATAAAGTAAATCTACTGATCCACTGCAATCTGTCCCCCTAATTCATCACTTCAGTTACTGCGTCCAAGAAATCCACAAGATTTGCTTGATGCGATCTCCTAGATGCAAACCCCGGCCAAGCCGTTTGGCACCTTGTCATTTATTTGGCTCTAAAGAGTGAACAATTATTTTCTATTTAAAGTGAAGCAATACATTTTGCTATCCATTGATGTGTGGCTCAGAGGTGTATAGTAATAGAAATTACACCTCTATTGGATGGAAAAAATGCACAGAGAAGCCGACCTTCCATCGGTGACGGAATAATTGTGGAAGAAATGTTTCTGCTTGTAGCGCCAAGATTGTATATGGTGGTCATGAGTGCTGCAGGTGTGTGACAGTAGCTAGTTATCTAAGTGTATATTTATAATGTGTTGTGGTTATATTGAGAGTTTGCAGGGAGCATTGGCCCTCATTCCGAGTTGTTCGGTCGCTAGCTGCTTTTAGCAGCATTGCACACGCTAGGCCGCCGCCCTCTGGGAGTGTATCTTAGCTTAGCAGAATAGCGAACGAAAGATTAGCAGAATTGCTACTAAATAATTATTTGCAGTTTCTGAGTAGCTCCAGACCTACTCACAGATTGCGATCAGCTCAGTCCATTTAGTTCCTGGTTTGACATCACAAACACGCCCTGCGCTCGGCCAGCCACTCAGCCATTTCTCCAGCCACTCCCGTGTCTTTACCTGCGTTTTTTAGCACACTCCCGGAAAACGCTCAGTTACCACCCAGAAACGCCCTTTTCCTGTCAATCACTCACCGATCAGCAGTGCGACTGAAAAGCGTCGTACGAACACCAGCAAATCTGCTAAGTTTTTAGTTAAGTAACTTAGCGCATGCGTACGGCGTACCATGCGCATGCGCATTTAGCAGCAAATCGCAGCATAGCGAAAATCGGCAACAAGCGAACAACTCGGAATGACCCCCATTGCGATAGTGTCACTGAAATTTTGCATAGAAATGTAAGGTCATGTATGAATAAGATGGGGGATATATTTAGTCTTGGAGAGAGATAAAGTGGACAGAGATAAAGTACCAGCCAATCAGCTCCTAACTGTACTGTAACATGACAGTTAGGTGCTGATTGGTGGTACTTTATCTCTGTCCACTTTATCTCATCCCAAAGCTTAGTACATAGACCCCCAAAGTACTAGCTAACCAGCTCCTGCCATGTTATAGGCTGTGTTTCAAAAATGACAGTAAGGAGCTGGTTGGTTGGTAGATTATCTCTCTCTACTTTATCATTCTCAAAGGCTTAGAAAATCTGCCCTTCAGTGATTTATAGACCAAAGAACTATGGAAATGAGAAGCCAAAATGTTCTGTGAATTATAGAACAAAGGACTGGGAAGCAGAGACCAAAATAGTCTGGTAACCATAGTAGACCGACATAAATCAGAGAATTTTTTGGAACCGGAGACCAAAAGATCCTTGGGTACCACAAACCAAAAGATTTGGTTGAACAGACACCAGCCATAGACCAAAGGATTCTGGGAACCAAAGACCATCCATAAACTGGAGGATTCTGGGAATCACTGACCAAAAAAGGATGGGAACCAAAGACCTAATGATACTGTCAATTTTACGCCAAATAACCATGAGATTCACACACCAAACCAAGGGTGCAATTAAGCATAGACTGAGGAGTCTGGGAACCAGAGCCCAAAAGATTCCGGGAACCATAGACCAACATAATACAGGATACTGGAAACCACAGACCAAATAATACCAAAAATGACTGTCAACTGTAGACCAAAGAACAATGCAACTCACAAACCAAACCAAGAATACTATGAACCAAAGGGCAAAAAATTATAGGACCCCCGAACCACAGTATAATATCACTATGTGATCCATAGACTAAAGAATGGAGAGCTACAGATGTATTGTTATATTCCGATAATAAGTAACTGGTGTATCTCCCGTTTGTACCGTTGTCTTAGTATCACAACTTCATTCCCTTAGCACAAATAGTGTTCACTCTAGGCTGTTTTAGCAGGGCGCCGAGCCCTGCCCGTTTTTTAGCAGGCAAAACCCGCCCTGCCCCTTTTGCGGCGCCCTGATAGAACAGCCGCCCGCTTCCTGCCCTCCCGGCGTGTATAGATGCCGTGCGCATGCGCACGGCATCCATTCACGCATTGGGAGAGAGCTGGGGGAAGCCCAGCACCGACGGAGGTGCTGGGCACGCCCCCAACAGTGACGTCGCCGGCAACAGACGCTCTCTATAGTAGCGTCTGTGGCCGCACCGCCCCCCTAATATGCCGTAGGCGTGGCCACGCCCCCTAATTTGCGTGGCCGTGCCCCCGTTTCGGCCGCGCACGCACAAATGTGCCCCCGGAGTCCGGCGCCCTGCCCCTTTTCACTCCTAGAGTGAACACTAACAAAGTTGTCACAGGAGCTCAGTATTGCTAATGATTACACTAATCCCTTTAGAAGTATGAGAACACGCTGCCTCTGTCAGTGTGGGTGTAATAAAAATCCCGTCTCTCGGAGATTGCACATTAATAATTGAGCCGAATTGGACATTTTATAAACCTTTCCCTGCGCCGTTGCTATTTATTTCCACATCATAGGAAAGCTGTGTTAATTTTCCCTTAAAATCAAATAGTGATCTGTCAGGATAAAAGTAACAGCGATTCTTCATCATACGTCTAAGGGGCACAAATCAATTTTTTAATAGACTAAGTGCTTTATTCTTGCTGTCTCCACCCTTTGATCCGTATGAGAACCTGTCCTCTTTACCAGATGAACTATACATAGAGATCCACAAATAGAATCTCCGTATAACGTTCATAGCAAAAAAACGAACTTTTAGACCAAGAAATATTTGGGTAAATTTGCTAAAACTTGTAAAAAGGAATAGATGGGAATGTTAGCCATAGTAACCAATCAGAGTAGCTATCCCTTATTAAGTACATTCTAGAAAATGATAGCTACAACTGTTTGTAGAAATGGCCCGTAGAATAAATAACATATGCATAAAAGGTGATAATAGGTTATATTATATGTGTGTGGTCAGTAATGGACAGTTCTTGGGAAAATGGTGAGCTCCGCAGCGTACTCTGGGTGTTACATTACCAATGACCCCTGCCTCAAATACTTCATTTATCTACACAAAGATGGCTGCCTCCATAGAATGTACCCAATTTGTGCACATAAATATAAATAAAGAACATTGAACCTATTCATTATTTAATTTGAAGGCTGTAAGACTGGGAGAAAAGACCAACCGCGAGGCCAGGAAATCTCCGTCCTCTGACGGAGATCCAGGCTACATCACTCCCCCGCAAAGGCGGCGTCACGCCTACGTTTGGAGAAAAGGAGACTGTCACCGCCTCCTCTCTGCCCCCAAACAGTATCAGACTGTCAATCATGGGCAGTCTGATGCCGTAGTGCGACCAACGTCACAGATCCATACTGCACGTGTGCAGTTACAAGTATAGCGCACGTGCAACATCAGTACTTTGTGGCATGCACTGCACTAACCACTGGAACTGAATCAGGGCCAACGTATCTTAGAGTACTTTCAAGTGCTCAAATATATCCTTCAAATCGAATTTCACGCTAGTCATTTGCCAATCTTATTTGCACTCAGTGATGGCGCTACCGCTAGGCGGATCTAAGCATTCGCCGAGGCTGCCAGTGTATAAAACGCTGAATGGGGGATATTCAAATAAACATAATTGGATACTTATACCCCTTATCCACGGACATGAAAATCCTGTTTTGTTTTTTTCACATGAACGTGCACCTACCTGGGATTTTTACCCTGGTCACAAGCAGGGTTTTTAGCAGGTCTTTCCCTGGTGAGCTGCAGTGGAAACCGCTCATACCAGGGATTTTCGACCCGGGAATTTCCAAAAAGCCGCTGATTGGTCCCTCCTGGGTGCTGGCAGCTGATGTCATCGCCCAGAGACCAGAGGAGACTCTAGGAGAGGCTGTTTTCATGCTGGTCTCGGTTACGAAAGCTGGGCTCATTTTTGTAAGCCACAACAAAGGCCATTTTTTTATGACAACACAGGTTTTATTGTATTTTTCCGGGTTTTCCATTATTCAGTGGAAACGATGTCAACCGGGGAAAAACCCGGGAATACAGTGCAGTGGAAACGGGGACATTGGAGAGTGAGACCCGGCAAATTGGCAGGTAAAAAATCCGGGTCAGACCCGGTGTAGAAAATCAGGAAGTAAAACCTTGCTTGGCTCTATTGGCTGAAAGCTAAAAGGCGTTCTGATACAGATAACATGTGTTATCTCTCCACCAATGAATGATGATTAGATGTATCAATCCTTATGAAGAAGACATGAGGAGAAGTTGCCAAAAGCGGCCAATCAGCTTATACATATCATTTATCAAGTACTGCCGACTTCTCCACTTCCCCCGCTCTGTTTGCGGATTCATCTGTAACATTTGTTTTCATTTATTTCCAATTCTCTCAGTACCAAGTATTACAAAAAAGTCATTAAAAGTTTTTCTTTCCCAGCTTGTTACATGGTCCCCAGATCAAGACATGATCTGTCAAACTCTGCTCCATGCCGAATTGTTTCAGTCTTCTCGTCATTTACAAGGGATTTAATTGGCCGGAATCTAGTGTATTGTAGTAATAATAATATTATTATTATTATTATTATTATTATCATTGCATCCTCTTCACCGCACTCACCGCGAGACGCAAAGAGCAGACAATCAAGTTCTTGCAACATGAGACTAGAATTTAAGCCCTTCCCGTCACTCACTCACATTATGAAGAAATTAATCTCTCCATCTGCAGATTAAACGTCATTTCTCATCTCTGTAGAAGATGTTTCACCTTCAACAAGCGGCTATCAGCATTTTAATCAAGTTGTGTTCCTGATCCCTTTCTGCCCGAGACAGAGAATTAAATTGTATTCCGCCTTAATATGACCTGAAAAATAAAACTGGCGTGAAAGCAAAAACCATTACAGTCCCCCCGGATTTGTAATTATAACGTATTTAATCTGTTTGCCATTGAAACTTATAGCGCCAACCAGAGCTGCAGTGCAATATTGATCCGGCCAATTGTATGGAACAAGCCGCCTTTCACCAAGATATATGTTATGTAACGGGATTTGCCGATAATCCCTGTGGGGGAGGGGGCATGGGGCGCTTCCATAGTTTATCTGTAAAGTAAAATAACTATTATTTGGCCAAATCCAGGAAAAACACCATAATCGCGGTGGGGAAAACCTGAAAGTTTAGAATTTATTATATATTGTAAGACTAGGTGATTCATAGCGCCCTACTGGCGCTCTTCACACCGTCGTTAGGGGCTACGGCTTAACCCTTGCACGCACTTGTGGCATGCAATATTTGTATTATATGGAGGATTACCTCCAATCATAATTGTGTGAGTGGTTAAATATTGCACGGACAAAAGGCGTGCAATGGTTAAGGGGTCGTAGCGCACGCAGGGCCTGATGAATCACCTAGTAGGTGCTGTGGTTGGGGGAGTGGCGGGCGCAGGGGAGACGCGGATGGGGGTGGGGTCCGGGGGTGCCACAGGTGGGGGAGGCGCTGAGGCAGTGGTGCCGTGGGTAGGGGAGGGGGTGGCTGAATGCTTCGGCGCTAAGGGCTGCTGGGAGCTGTAGTTTATTTAGTGTGTCCACTTCCCTGCAATGCGGCGCGTTGGGACACCGGCGCTAACAATAGTGACTGGCTGGCAGAACTGACTGACTGGCTGAATCAATGTAAAAGGTGAGAGTGCTGCGCAGTGTCAGTGACACTGCACACCCACTGCACTGCACAGCACTGCCACCTTTTACATTGATTCAGCATCCAGACATTACCCTCCGCGATATCACCCACTCTATCCGTTACATTAGCCATCTCGGGGCTTCCAGGCCGGCAGGCCAGGTGCTTTGTTGCGGAGTCAGGGCCTCTGGGGATCTGGGCGCGGCTGTGGCGGGGAGGCACTTCTGTGACATCACGCGCAGAGGTGGCTCCGGGGCTCAGAGAGTATGCGGCGCTGTGCCGCTTTCATACACATCTATGCCGGTGGCCGCAGCAGCTTTTGTTTCACCTGCGCCGCGGCTAGGGAGTGGGGATTGTGAGGGGGCAGGCGGACTGGCAGCAGAACATAGGACGCTGCAGTAAAAGGATTGTTTCCCTATCTACAGCACAAAGACTTGCTGCAGATGCAGTGGCATACCCTCCAGCTGCACCTTTTTGGCAGGTACAGGACCTTTTTTTATGGTCTGTACCGATTTTTGACTCTCCAAGCTTCCATTGAAAGTATAGGGAAAGGGGGCGTGGCCACGCAGCTGTACCTGTGTCCACGCCCCCTTTTCGATTTTGTAGCTATTTTTATGTGTAAATTGTTGGAGGGTATGTTGCTGCAGATGCAGGGGGACTATTTTGGGGTGTGGACCGGGAGCTGCAGCTCCATCAGCCCCATTGTTTATCCTGCTCTGGGAACACACAGCAGCCAAAGGGCAGAGCCTTCCATTGGAGGTAACCTGTGTGGGAGGGCGTTTCTCGCCCAATCAGCTGTGGACTTGGAGTGATAGACCTGCCACTAACCCAATGAGAGCTCCTAGCCACGCCCAGCGTTATACACACAGGGGGTCATTCCGAGTTGTTAGCTCGCTAGCTGCTTTTAGCAGCATTGCACACGCTAAGCCGCCGCCCTCTGGGAGTGTATCTTAGCATAGCAGAATTGCGAACGAAAGATTAGCAGAATTGCGAATAGAAATTTCTTAGCAGTTTCTGAGTAGCTCGAGACTTACCCCTACACTGCGATCAGCTCAGCCCGTTTCGTTCCTGGTTTGACGTCGCAAACACGCCCTGCGTTCGGCCAGCCACTCCCACGTTTCTCCAGCCACTCCCACGTTTTATCCTGGTACGCCAGTTTCCGCCCAGAAACACCCACTTCCTGTCAATCACACTCCGATCACTTCAACAATGAAAAATCTTCGTTCGGACCTAAGTAAATCTACTAAGTTTTGAGCAAAAATGCTTAGCGCATGCGCACTGCGTACCATGCGCATGCGCATTTTCGCCTTAATCGCTCCGTTGTGAAAATCGGCAACGAGCGAACAACTCGGAATGACCCCCACAGTCACAGAGTGACAGATCTGAGCTATTATATAGGAGATAGATATTGTTATGTGCCGCTCAGTGATGTACCATCAGTTTAAGAGGACACTATATAAAAATATATTCCTTTAAATGACCAAAACTCAGTAAAACACGGGGAGCATTAAATCTTAAATGCAAGTACTGTAAATTGCATGCAGGTACAGTAAACAGTTTGTAGTGGAATAATATGAGGCTGCGTGTAAATTAAAGCATTTGCAGTAGTTGGAAATAAAGTTTTTGTATGACAGAGGTACAGTGGAGCAGTGGTGTCGCATTCAATATTATTTTTGGCTGCAGTGATCCTTTGCTGCTCCCAGTACAGCACACTATGCAAGTCCTCCGTGTGTATATAGAGGGCATACACAGAGCCTATTGCTGATGCGGACGCTAATGCAATCACAGCCGCGACTCTGTACGCAGCCTCCAACTGTCATTCATTTGCGATTGATTCCTCAGTATGAGCATCCTTGCAAAAGTACCTTGGCGCTTGTACTGTGTGATAGTGAGGC
This sequence comes from Pseudophryne corroboree, assembly GCF_028390025.1. Taxonomy (NCBI): domain Eukaryota; kingdom Metazoa; phylum Chordata; class Amphibia; order Anura; family Myobatrachidae; genus Pseudophryne; species Pseudophryne corroboree. The sequence goes on from NC_086445.1 coordinate 1,034,684,805, forward strand.
GTGCGCAGCTGGCAGATAACACTCCTATGCGTTATACTCTACACTGCATCCGCATCTAAATCAGGCCCACTGTGCGGAGACAGTTTATAATACAATACAGCTAGTCAGGGCTGCTAAGCCATAGGGTCTAGGACAGTGATCTCCAACCCGTAGCTCGCGAGCTACCGGTAGCTCGTCGTAGTATTTTTGGTAGCTCACAAAGCGCACAGGCTTGGGCAGTCACTGGCACTCCTCCTCCCTTCATTTTTAATATGGTTCCGGCCGTCAGCCAATCAGAGCTCGTGGACCGGCAATGGCGGCACCTAATTGGCTGCCGGACTGCGAGTTTTGATTGGCTCACTTACCGGCACCATATTTTAAATGTCCGCCGCCGCCAGAGACTCTGTCAGCCTCACCGCAGCCGCTCTCCGGACTTCACAGGAGAGGCGTGCGCTGCGCTCTCCTCACCTTCCGTCCCTCATACAGGAGGAGCAGCACCGGCGGTAGTAGAAGAAGCCAGCAAGGGTTAGCACTGTGTGGGGCACTGTATCGGACACTGCGGGGGGGGAAGGGGCATTTTATCTGGCACTGCAGGGGGCATTTTAAATGGCACTGCGGGGGGGAATTGTATCTGGCACTGCTGAGGGGCATTATTTGTGTATCTGGCACTGCTGGGGGCATTATTTGTGTATCTGGCACTGCTGGGAGGCATTATATGTATATATGGCACTGCTGAGGGGCTTTATTTGTGTATCTGGCACTGCTGGGAGGCATTATATGTATGGGTGGTCTTCAGTATACCGGCGCCGGGATCCCGACAGCCGGCATACCGACACTTATTCTCCCTCGTGGGGGTCCACGACCCCCATGGAGGGAGAATAAAATAGCCGTGCCCACAGCGTAGCGAGCCCGCAAGGGGCTCATTTGCGCTCGCCACACTGTCGGTATGCCTCCCGGCGCCGGTATGCTGGTCGCCAGGAGCCCGACCGCCGGCATACAATACTACACCCATATGTATCTATGGCACTGCTGAGGGGCTTTATTTGTGTATCTGGCACTGCTGGGAGGCATTATTTGTGTATCTGGCACTGCTGAGGGGCATTATTTGTGTATCTGGCACTGCTGGGGGTATTATTTGTGTATCTGGCACTGCTGGGAGGCATTATTTGTGTATCTGGCACTGCTGGGAGGCATTATTTGTGTATCTGGCACTGCTGGGGGTATTATTTGTGTATCTGGCACTGCTGGGAGGCATTATTTGTATATATGGCACTGCTGAGGGGCATTATTTGTGTATCTGGCACTAGGCGGGGGGGGGGGCATTACTTGTAGTTGTGAGGCCACACCCACTTTTGCGAGGTCAAACACACTTTCGCAGGAACGCACGCGCATTGGGGGAGGGGGTAGCTCCTTCAGAGGTTTTATTTTCCGAAAGTAGCTCACACTCCAATTAAGGTTGGAGACCACTGGTCTAGGAGTACGGTGACACAACGGCCTCTGGCCCCTGTGCTTATCGCAGATAAATATATAGGTGTGGTACTGACTCCTGACAGGTAAGTACAAGGTAACCCCTGGGATGGGGGTTTAGCCACGGTGCTTCCACCACAACAATCCTGACTATAAACACCTTGGGGCCCTAGGCAACATACTGGCTTGGGTTATGTTAATCTGAGCTCACCTGTGCCCACTTAGATCTGTGAGAAAGTTGAGGTTGCCTAATGGATCATACGGTACGGCAAAAGTTCTGGAATTTGTCAGTGTAGCTAAACGCCATCTCAGGGTGCTGTAATTACCCCGATCTTTTAGTAATTTTTTTTTATTTTTTTATAGTTGTCAAATAAAATGACAGCGAAAGGAAAGCGTTGTCATGATCTTTACTTTTTATGGTCTGGTAAGAACGTGTTTCGGACTGGTCCTATGAAAAGTAGGTCACCTAGCGCCATTTCTCATACTCTGTGCGCTAGGTGGAATTCTCATTATGGAAGGCTCCATAGTACAACTTCCCTCAAGCTGAATGATAGGTGTCACTCTCAATATATGTTCTCTTATATTATATTTGAAACCTATTGCACACAGCATACAATCAGGGATGGACTGGCGCTCCGTTTCGTCCTGGGCATTTGTGAACGCGCACACCTGTTAACGAGGGCGCGCTGACACAAAGTACGGGGGCGTGCCGCGAGTCAGGGGTCATGGACTCGTGGCACGCCCCCATTCCATTGGAGACGCTTGCAGGGGCGCGCCGTGGGGCATGGACTCGCGGCTTGCCTCCATTTCCATGGAGACCGGTGGGGGCGGCTGAACCAAAGAGCCGAAGGCTGCGCGCGGCCTTCCCGGCTCTCTGTGGGAACGTACCGGCCCACCAGCCCATCGGATTGGCAGTCCGGCCCTGCATACAATAATGGGGGTCATTCCGAGTTGATCGTAGCTGTGTGAAATTTAGCACAGCTACGATCTTCTTTCCTGACATGCGGGCGGATGCCCAGCACAGGGCTAGTCCGCCCCGCATGTCAGTCCGGCCCCCCCTCGCAGAAGTCCAAAGGCATCGCACAGCGGCGATGCCTTTGCACTTCAAGAGTAGCTCCCGGCCAGCGCAGATTTAGGGTGCTGGCCGGGAGCTACTCATCGCTCCCCGGCGCGCAGCGGCTGCGTGTGACGTCACACAGCCACTGCGGCCCGCCCCTCCGTTCGGTCCGGCTACGCCTGCGAAACGCGCCGTTCCGCCCCCTCCCCCCCAGCAATTGCCTCTGCCTGTCAATCAGGCAGAGGCGATCATATCCCTGCTATGGCCTTCGGCCGTCTGGCCCAGTAGGGACCCGTTTGCTCCGCTGCGTTAAAACACAGTGAGCGAATGGGTCAGTTTGACCCCCAATATACTTTTGCAGACCGTGCTCACAATAGCATGCTAAATTAAGATTGCGTGACGATAACCCTTAGGAAACAATTTTCGTGCACTATAATGGCGTTGTTTGGCTGTCACAATGCGGCAGCGGAATCTTCTTTTATAAATTAAAATCTCGCTGGTGAGACCAGACTTCTCTGGCAATCATGATGCGTAAAGACTGGATCTCTCACGCTGCCTCTTTTATTTATTTTCCTGTAAAAAAAAAAAAGAGAAAAAAAATTGTTTTCAAATGTTTGCAGTCAAAAAGCGTAACTGCAACCCAAACACTGCAAGCTGCGCAGACAGACACACGCTCATCCGCGCGCCGTCCCTCTGCCAGATAAATCATTAATGGAAAACAGCTTGCGAAAGGAAAACACAGCCATTTGTAAAAGCGATGCCACTGCACTCCTTCTCCAGCCCAGCTGGATGCTACTCCGCAGCGACGGCTGATAAAAATTGTATCTTTGGAAAACACATTTCCCCATTCGGAAAGGCTCCCTTCTCCGCCTCCGAGAACCACCCCCGGCATTGCTTTTAAGTGGCAGCATGAGCTAAAATCCTAACATCCTTCAACCCCCTTGTGAAAAGAATTCTGCAGTTTTTAATGTCTGATTTTTTTTATTTTTTTTCACATTACACAAAGTTTTTTTTTTCCCATTAAAGTTATCGATTTGTTGATATTGATCCCAAAATAAACCGGAAGCCTTTATTGGGTCATTTGTCAAAGTCTCTTCCTGCGGTAGAAATGGTAAAAGCATGGTACAAAAGACAGCACGTAGAAAAGTAAATAAAGGCAGCTTTTTGCTTTTACTAATGAATCAATATATAGACAGTATCCAGGCCAGGAGATCCCCCTCTGCAGGCGGTAATGGGTATTGCAATCATCCACAGTAGTGCACAGGAGTTGGTGCAAGTTTAATGCTGCAGCAACTCAGTTACAATAATCAATTTGCTATTTTTACATCCAATTAAAATTCTCAGACCCAGAACCCTTATTTGCATTATCTATTCAACAAATAAGACATAGTTCCCATAGGGGCCCACACTCCTAGTCCAACATGAGATAAAGGGCTGTATATTTTTGATGTTGCAGCATTTGCAAGCTGACGCTACTTGGCAAGTTTGACTTCTCAATTTAAAGTAACAGTAATAATAAGTGCAAAATGCATCCACTGCACCACAAATATACCCCAAAAGTGTGCTATGTGGTGGCATAAACATTAAATGGGGGTGTCACACCACACGGAAGGGTGCTTAATGTTGCGGCTGGACGTTAAAGCTCCACGGGGGGCAGAGGCATTGAGTTCTAGAGAATATTCTGTCTTACAGTGATGGGAATAAGGACACATGGCGCTGACGGAACTATATATAAAATATTTTGTATTAAGTCTCCATAACATATAAGAAGGTGCAATGCAATGGTGCAGTTTCCTCATATACTATCGTCACTGTACCCCCAGTGGGTGTGGATCACAGGTTTGACAGTAACTAGGTCGACAGTCATTAGGTTGACCACTATTGGTCGACAGTGACTAGGTCGACACCTGAAATAGGTCAACATGGAAAAATGACATGAGTTTTTTAATATATTTTTGGTGCCGTTTTCTTCGTAAAGTGACCGGGAACCCCAATTAGTGCACCGTGTCCCCTCACTTGGCTCGCTTCACTCACCATGCTTCGAGCAAGGTGCTTCGCTCCGCTCGGCACAGGTTACCATTCCCAATTGTAGTCCACGTGGATCGTAAAGTATGAAAAAGTTAAAAAAATGGGAAAAAAGTGAAAAACTCACGTCGACCATTTCATGTGTCGACCTTTGCCATGTCGACCTAGTGACTATGTCAACATAATGCATGTCGACGAATAGTGGTCTACCTAATGAGTGTCGGCACAAGTGCTGTCGACCTAAAGACCAGATACTACCCCCAGTATAGGGGCTTCTCTAAGGCTATCAGTAGTCCTGACCAAATGTAATATTTAGTTAATACATATAATGTAACTACATTTAATAAAAAATAAACAAGCAGAACTGGTGTCCACCACTGAAAGGGTGACAAAGCAGAGTGTTTTTGTGCAAGGCGGCATGGTGGACAGCATTGCACAACACGTTGCATGGTTGTGGTTAATCTCTTACCCATGCATTCCTTTTCCCAGCTCTTCTCCTGGGCACGCACTCTAATAGAGGGCCACATAAAGGGCAAATAAAGAGGAAAGAGTAGAAATGCAAATGCCGATTTTGCCCTAATACATAAAACTCCAACTGTAGACTACAGAACATACTAACGGGGACATGTATCAAGCCTTGAAGAGAGAAATAACCAATCAGTTTATAACTGTCATTTATTTCGGAGTGACAGTTGGAAGCAGATGGATTGCTTTGGGCACGTTTTTCAAGTTATCTCTTTCCGAGGCTTGATACACCTCCCCTTAAGGCACATAACCGCTGGTGTTATAGTAGTGATGTACAGTATTTTTTCGCATGCATTAAATGCGCAAAATTTTGTGCTCAAATGCCAAAAAGTCAAACACTGTACGGAAGAATTCTGAAAATGGGGGTCATTCCGAGTTGTTCGCTCGGTAAAAATCTTCGCATCGCAGCGATTTTCTGCTTAATGCGCATGCGCAATGTCCGCACTGCGACTGCGCCAAGTAAATTTGCTGTGCAGTTAGGATTTTTACTCACAGCTTTTTCTTCGTTCTGGCGATCGTAATGTGATTGACAGGAAATGGGTATTACTGGGCGGAAACAGGCCGTTTTATGGGCGTGTGGGAAAAAACGCTACCGTTTCCGGAAAAAACGCAGGAGTGGCCGGAGAAACGGAGGAGTGTCTGGGCGAACGCTGGGTGTGTTTGTGACGTCAAACCAGGAACGACAAGCACTGAACTGATCGCAGAAGCCGAGTAAGTCTGGAGCTACTCAGAAACTGCTACGAGGTGTGTAATCGCAATATTGCGAATACATCGTTCGCAATTTTAAGATGCTAAGATTCACTCCCAGTAGGCGGCGGCTTAGCATGAGCAAATCTGCTAAAATCCGCTTGCGAGCGAACAACTCGGAATGACCCCCAATATTTTTAATCTCTAGCCGCTTTCTTTAATGTACATTATAAAAGTCACCGGTGCCCAGCTATAATGCTGTCTTTTTAATAGTCACCATTACAATCCTCTGGAGTATAATATTCCTCATCAGCATTTATCTTGAAGCCCCAGTGAGAGAGCTAACGAGACATGGTCACGGTGAGGAATCAATAACAATTTGTACTATACGTCGGAGACATAGTACGATTAGCCTCCTTCCCATTGCAGAAACAGTTTCATCAATAACGGATAGCAGCATTGATCAGGAAAAGACAATAAGCAAAACAAAGCAACTGAACAAATGTTTATTTATTCTCCTGGATCTTATTGGGGAGAAAGAGGAGAATCTGTATGGCGCAGTACCGCTGCAAGGAAAAACAACTGATAATGAACGATGCACTTGACTTACTGTATTATTTATATACTTAAAGCACTAAAAGATGGTATTCTGCCATGTCTGGGCTCTGGGAGCAAATGTAACTGTGTCACAGACGGTACAATGCAGAATAAAACAATGTGTACAATCTTTGTGTGCAGACGTGTAATGGGCACATTTGGGTTTTAGGCTTGTGCGTTATAATGTCTGTCTGTTTTAGACAATACAGAGAGGTTCTAGCTTCCTCTGTTCCCAAAATCTATTCAATAAATATAACGGAAATGTAGGAAACACTGGCGCACGTGGAGAAGGTGCTGTATCCAGGGCCAAAAGTAGGGGTGTGGAACCTGGGCCACTTCTCAGGTTGCAAAGCTAAGAGGATGGCACCGTGGCTACCCCAATGGCACCTGTGTTGATTGGACTTCTGGCTGCTTAGAGAGGTGCCCAGCACATCCATGAAATGCGCCAGACAACCAGCTCCTCTTTTACGTGAAGTCTTGGGGGTAAATTTACTAAGGTGGGAGTTTTTTTTAGAACTGGTGATGTTGCTCATATCAACCAATCAGATTCTACTTAACATTTATCTAGCTGCTTCTAGCAGTACTAAAATCTCCCACCTTAGTAAGTTTACCCCTTGATGTGCGGTACTCAGAGGGCGTCAACTAGCACAGGGCATCCTGCGACTGCTTTGGCTGTAACCTTTAGCAACCAAGATTATTCTGTCTTGTCCATGGTGCCATTGGACGAGTACACCTCTCTTCCCTATTAAGGATATACACTGCTCAAAAAAATAAAGGGAGCACTAAAATAACACATCCTAGATCTGAATGAATGAAATATTCTTATTAAATACTTTGTTCTTTACATAGTTGAATGTGCTGACAACAAAATCACACAAAAATTATCATTGGAAATCAAATTTATTAACCCATGGAGGTCTTTATTTGGAGTCACACTCAAAATTAAAGTGGAAAAACACACTACAGGCTGATCCAACTTTGATGTAATGTCCTTAAAACAAGTCAAAATGAGGCTCAGTAGTGTGTGTGGCCTCCACGTGCCTGTATGACCTCCCTACAATGCCTGGGCATGCTCCTGATGAGGTGGCGGATGGTCTCCTGAGGGATCTCCTCCCAGTCCTGGACTAAAGCATCCGTCAACTCCTGGACAGTCTGTGGTGCAACGTGGCATTGGTGGATGGAGCGAGACATGATGTCCCAGATGTGCTCAATTGGATTCAGGTCTGGGGAACGGGCGGGCCAGTCCATAGCATCAATGCCTTTGTCTTGTAGGAACTGCTGACATACTCCAGCCACATGAGGTCTAGCATTGTCTTGCATTAGGAGGAACCCAGGGCCAACCGCACCAGCATATGGTCTCACAAGGGGTCTGAGGTCCTCATCTCGGTACCTAATGGCAGTCAGACTACCTCTGGCGAGCACATGGAGGGCTGTGCGGCCCCCCAAAGAAATGCCACCCCACACCATTACATAACCCACTGCCAAACCGGTCATGCTGGAGGATGTTGCAGGCAGCAGAACGTTCTCCTTGGCGTCTCTAGACTCTGTCATGTCTGTCACATGTGCTCAGTGAGAACCTGCTTTCATCTGTGAAGAGCACAGGGCGCCAGTGGCGAATTTGCCAATCTTGGTGTTCTCTGGCAAATGCCAAACGTCCTGCACGGTGTTGGGCTGTAAGCACAACCCCCACCTGTGGACGTCGGGCCCTCATACCACCCTCATGGAGTCTGTTTCTGATCGTTTGAGTAGACACATGCACATTTGTGGCTTGCTGGAGGTCATTTTGCAGGGCTCTGGCAGTGCTCCTCCTGTTTCTCCTTGCACAAAGGCGGAGGTAGCGGTCCTGCTGCTGGGTTGTTGCCCTCCTACGGCCTCCTCCACGTCTCCTGATGTACTGGCCTGTGTCCTGGTAGCGCCTCTATGCTCTGGACACTACGCTGACAGACACAGCAAACCTTCTTGCCACAGCTCGCATTGATGTGCCATCCTGGATGAGCTGCACTACCTGAGCCACTTGTGTGGGTTGTAGGGAGGTCATACAGGCACGTGGAGGCCACACACACTACTGAGCCTCATTTTGACTTGTTTTAAGGACGTTACATCAAAGTTGGATCAGCCTGTAGTGTGTTTTTCCACTTTAATTTTGAGGGTGACTCCAAATCCAGACCTCCATGGGTTAAGAAATTTGATTCCCATTGATAATTTTTGTGTGATTTTGTTGTCAGCACATTCAACTATGTAAAGAACAAAGTATTTAATAAAAATATTTCATTCATTCAGATCTAGGATGTGTTATTTTAGTGTTCCCTTTATTTTTTTGAGCAGTGTATATTTTTAGAACGGGAAGGGGAGTTGGCCTTTGGCCATCACGGCATACGCTTCTGAGTACTTGCCGCAATGTCAGTGAATGATTTTGCTTTTAACAATTATTAGAATTCAATAACCATCAAGATCTGCAGGAACTTCTTGCTTTAAATGAGGATTATAATCAAGACATGCTGGAGCTGGTAGTTCCACAACAGTTCTTGAGCCGAGCGCTACTGTCATGTGCAATTTCTGGGGTTTGTCTCCATACATTGGGCGATTCTATGGGCGACAGTAAGTGCGTATCAGGTAATAGTTACCGGGAACAGTGCCGGGATTGTGTGATTGTGTGCAGGTGTGTATTAATCAAAGGACAAAATTCCCTAATGCTATAGAAAACAGGTATTACTTGAGGGGTTTGCATACCGTCCGTGGATGCACTCTTTCAGGCAAAGCATGCCCGCTCCACTATGAACACACACCTCTGTGACATGGACACAGATTGTAGACATACACAGTGGGATAAGCGAAAAAAAAAGTAAGACTGTCCTACTGAAATCTGCTCTATAGGCAGCATGGTGGCACAGTGGATAGCTATGCTGCTTCACAGTATTTATTTATTATTAGTTTCTTATATAGCGCAGTATATTCCGTTGCACTTTACAATTAGAACAGCAGCAATAGAACAAAACTGGGTAAAAACAGACAGACATAGAGGTAGGAAGGCCCTGCTCGCAAGCTTACAATCTATAGGGAAATAGGCATTGATACACAAGGATAGATGCTACCTATTGCATAATGGTCCACCAGATTGCTAGGTTCTTAATGGGTCGATGATATGATCACCCAGCAATGTTGGGCAAGTGTTAGGAGGGTGCGAGAGTAAAGAAAGACAAGATATGTGATGTTATGTGAACTGTACAGAGAGGATGTAATTAGATAGGGAAGCACTGAAGGTTATGTGGGTGGGTCTGGAATTTGATAGGCTTGTCTGAAGAGGTGAGTTTTCAGGGAACGTTTAAAGGGGGTTCACTACGATATGCCGGCGGTCGGGCTCCCGGCGACCAGCATACCGGCGCCGGGAGCCCGACCGCCGGCTTACCGACAGTGTGGCGAGCGCAAAAGAGCCCCTTGCGGGCTCGCTGCGCTCGCCATGCTACGGGAACGGTGGCACACTATTTTATTCTCCCTCCAGGGGGGTCGTGGACCCCCACGAGGGAGAATAAGTGTCGGTATGCCGGCTGTCGGGATCCCGGCGCCGGTATACTGTGCGCCGGGATCCCGTCAGTCGGCATACTGAAGACCACCCTTTAAAGGTTTGGAGACTAGAGGTGAATCTTATTGAGCGTGGGAGTATTCCACAGAGTGGGTGAAGCCCAAATAAAGTCCTGTAATTTTGAGTGAGAACAAGTAATGAGCGTGGATGGGAGACGCAGATCTTGTGCAGAGTGAAGAGGCCGATTAGGAAGATATCTTGAGATGAGTGAAGAGATTTAATTTATTTGATACGGTAAAATACCGGTAACCAATGGAGGGACTGACAGAGCGGATCTGCAGATGATGAACGTCGAGCGAGGAAGATTGTAGTGGTGAGAGCCTATGTTTGGGAAGACCGGTCAGGAGACTATTACAATAATCAATGCGGGAGATAATGAGAGCATGGATCAGAGTATTGGCTGTGTCTTGTGTAAAATATGGTTGTATTTTGGATACGTTTCACAATGCTGAAGTCATGGGATTTATTCATACTTAACGACTTTTCAGAAACCCCTTCAGGGAGGCGTGATTAGAATTACTCATCACCATGGCGCGGGGGAGGGGGGGGGGGAGTCTAGGATCAAGCAATTTAATGCGCCGGACCGCCCACTCTAGATGAGAAGTGGGCGGCACTGGGAGATTGGCCAAGTCTGTTGACCCCCTCCCAAATTCACGACTCTCTAGGACCTTTTGGGAGAGTTGGCAGATATGCTTTGATTCCAACCAGGGCCCTATCTGTGTAGAGTTTGTGTGTTCTCCCCATATTTGCGGCGGTTTAATCAGTTTTCCTACCACATAGGGAATATAGATTGTAACCTCCACTGGGCCAGGGACTGATGCGAATGACTCCGTTTTCTGTGTAATATGTGTGCGTTGTATATAAATAAATGTATTAATACTGTATTTACATTTTGGAGTAAAAGCAGATTTTCTTTTGTTTTGTTTTTTATATTATTCTCAAACTAAAGAAATTGCAACAATTGCAGCAGATTTGCACTTATTTGTGCATCTTTCAGTAATCTCTTTCATCGTAAGTAATTACAGCTGGCGGGGAGCCGTAATGAGATTGCTAAAGGATTGGGAAAGTTCCATAACCTGTCTCTAATACGGGTAAATAATTACAAGATCGCAGATAGCATTTCCGGCATCAGGCATAACGGTGATTAATTATGCACCTTCATAATGTCTATTCTGCGGAGCCTCTTCCTCCTGTGTCGGCGGAGTTCAGTAATTAAACGCGTCAGGTTCGTGATGGTTCCATTTACATTGGCCTCAATAAATAGCGTTCTCTAGTAGTAAAGGTCAGATGTTGTGTACTGCGCTACAAGTGTCATATTTACATATACAGCTACTGTATGTCTTCTGTCATCCGGAAGCCACAGGTTTCCTGTGCCAATAACAAAGCAACCGCCTGAGCCGGAAGGTTTTAAGGTTTTAGCAAATAAAGATTATATTCTTAAGACAAAAAAAATAGTGATATTGAATGTGCGGGAAATTTTTTATTTATGGTTAAATTAATATATTTACCTTGTAAAGTCAGTACAGCTCGCTCAGCAATATCTAGTGTAGTGTAGTTTACATAGGGGTCAGCGAGAAAGCTGTGTCAGCCATCAGAATAACAAGACACTCGTCTGCACGAAACGCGTTATCCAAAGAGCCCAGAGAGAAAGGAATGACGGATGCTGTGCAGTATGAGAAGATCACTACGCCAAGATAGAGAAGCCAGCTCTACTGTAGGTCAACAGATTGTAAATTATTAGAAAGCAAGTAAAAATACACTTACAGAATAAAGACCATTTGCGCCAAAAATGCAGACGTAAAAATATAATTAAACGTATTTAGTAAAGCTTGCATATAATATACTTTATGTGCCTGGGTTACACCAGGAGAGAAAAGTAGTATATGTGCCTGGGTTACACCAGGAGAGAACAGTAGTATATGTGCCTGGGTTACACCAGGAGAGAACAGTAGTATATGTGCCTGGGTTACACCAGGAGAGATCAGTAGTATATGTGCCTGGGTTACACCAGGAGAGAGCAGTAGTATATGTGCCTGGGTTACACCTGTAAAGAGCAGTAGTATATGTGCCTGGGTTACACCGGTAGAGAGCAGTAGTATATGTGTGTGGGTTACAGCAGGAGAGAACAGTAGTATATGTGTCTGGATTACAGCAGGAGAGAGCAGTAGTATATGTGCCTGGGTTACACCGGGAGAGAGCAGTAGTATATGTGCCTGGGTTACACCGGTAGAGAGCAGTAGTATATGTGTCTGGATTACAGCAGGAGAGAATAGTAGTATATGTGCCTGGGTTACACCAGGAGAGAGCAGTAGTATATGTGCCTGGGTTACACCGGGAGAGAGCAGTAGTATATGTGCCTGGGTTACACCGGTAGAGAGCAGTAGTATATGTGCCTAGGTTACACCGGTAGAGAGCAGTAGTATATGTGTCTGCGTTACAGCAGGAGAGAACAGTAGTATATGTGTCTGAGTTACAGCAGGAGAGAACAGTAGTATATGTGCCTGGGTTACACCAGGAGAGAGCAGTAGTATATGTGCCTGGGTTACACCAGGAGACTACAGTAGTATATGTGCCTGGGTTACACCGGGAGAGAACAGTAGTATATGTGGGATATACCGGGAGAGAGCAGTAGTATATGTGCCTGGGTTACACCACGAGAGAACAGTAGTATATGTGCCTGGGTTACCCCAGGAGAGAACAACAGTATATGTTGGACACTAGAGATGAGCGCCTGAAATTTTTCGGGTTTTGTGTTTTGGTTTTGGGTTCGGTTCCGCGGCCGTGTTTTGGGTTCGAACGCGTTTTGGCAAAACCTCACCGAATTATTTTTGTCGGATTCGGGTGTGTTTTGGATTCGGGTGTTTTTTTCCAAAAACACTAAAAAACAGCTTAAATCATAGAATTTGGGGGTCATTTTGATCCCAAAGTATTATTAACCTCAAAAACCATAATTTACACTCATTTTCAGTCTATTCTGAATACCTCACAATATTATTTTTAGTCCTAAAATTTGCACCGAGGTCGCTGTGTGAGTAAGATAAGCGACCCTAGTGGCCGACACAAACACCGGGCCCATCTAGGAGTGGCACTGCAGTGTCACGCAGGATGTCCCTTCCAAAAAACCCTCCCCAAACAGCACATGACGCAAAGAAAAAAAGAGGCGCAATGAGGTAGCTGTGTGAGTAAGATTAGCGACCCTAGTGGCCGACACAAACACCGGGCCCATCTAGGAGTGGCACTGCAGTGTCACGCAGGATGTCCCTTCCAAAAAACCCTCCCCAAACAGCACATGACGCAAAGAAAAAAAGAGGCGCAATGAGGTAGCTGTGTGAGTAAGATTAGCGACCCTAGTGGCCGACACAAACACCGGGCCCATCTAGGAGTGGCACTGCAGTGTCACGCAGGATGTCCCTTCCAAAAAACCCTCCCCAATCAGCACATGATGCAAAGAAAAAGAAAAGAAAAAAGAGGTGCAAGATGGAATTATCCTTGGGCCCTCCCACCCACCCTTATGTTGTATAAACAAAACAGGACATGCACACTTTAACCAACCCATCATTTCAGTGACAGGGTCTGCCACACGACTGTGACTGATATGACGGGTTGGTTTGGACCCCCCCCAAAAAAGAAGCAATTAATCTCTCCTTGCACAAACTGGCTCTACAGAGGCAAGATGTCCACCTCATCTTCACCCTCCGATATATCACCGTGTACATCCCCCTCCTCACAGATTATCAATTCGTCCCCACTGGAATCCACCATCTCAGCTCCCTGTGTACTTTGTGGAGGCAATTGCTGCTGGTCATTGTCTCCGCGGAGGAATTGATTATAATTCATTTTAATGAACATCATCTTCTCCACATTTTCTGGATGTAACCTCGTACGCCGATTGCTGACAAGGTGAGCGGCGGCACTAAACACTCTTTCGGAGTACACACTTGTGGGAGGGCAACTTAGGTAGAATAAAGCCAGTTTGTGCAAGGGCCTCCAAATTGCCTCTTTTTCCTGCCAGTATAAGTACGGACTGTGTGACGTGCCTACTTGGATGCGGTCACTCATATAATCCTCCACCATTCTATCAATGTTGAGAGAATCATATGCAGTGACAGTAGACGACATGTCCGTAATCGTTGTCAGGTCCTTCAGTCCGGACCAGATGTCAGCATCAGCAGTCGCTCCAGACTGCCCTGCATCACCGCCAGCGGGTGGGCTCGAAATTCTGAGCCTTTTCCTCGCACCCCCAGTTGCGGGAGAATGTGAAGGAGGAGATGTTGACAGGTCGCGTTCCGCTTGACTTGACAATTTTGTCACCAGCAGGTCTTTCAACCCCAGCAGACCTGTGTCTGTCGGAAAGAGAGATCCAAGGTAGGCTTTAAATCTAGGATCGAGCACGGTGGCCAAAATGTAGTGCTCTGATTTCAACAGATTGACCACCCGTGAATCCTTGTTAAGCGAATTAAGGGCTGCATCCACAAGTCCCACATGCCTAGCGGAATCGCTCCGTGTTAGCTCCTCCTTCAATGCCTCCAGCTTCTTCTGCAAAAGCCTGATGAGGGGAATGACCTGACTCAGGCTGGCAGTGTCTGAACTGACTTCACGTGTGGCAAGTTCAAAGGGCATCAGAACCTTGCACAACGTTGAAATCATTCTCCACTGCACTTGAGACAGGTGCATTCCACCTACTATATCGTGCTCAATTGTATAGGCTTGAATGGCCTTTTGCTGCTCCTCCAACCTCTGAAGCATATAGAGGGTTGAATTCCACCTCGTTACCACTTCTTGCTTCAGATGATGGCAGGGCAGGTTCAGTAGTTTTTGGTGGTGCTCCAGTCTTCTGTACGTGGTGCCTGTACGCCGAAAGTGTCCCGCAATTTTTCTGGCCACCGACAGCATCTCTTGCACGCCCCTGTCGTTTTTTAAAAAATTCTGCACCACCAAATTCAAGGTATGTGCAAAACATGGGACGTGCTGGAATTTGCCCAGATTTAATGCACACACAATATTGCTGGCGTTGTCCGATGCCACAAATCCACAGGAGAGTCCAATTGGGGTAAGCCATTCCGCGATGATCTTCCTCAGTTGCCGTAAGAGGTTTTCAGCTGTGTGCGTATTCTGGAAAGCGGTGATACAAAGCGTAGCCTGCCTAGGAAAGAGTTGGCGTTTGCGAGATGCTGCTACTGGTGCCGCCGCTGCTGTTCTTGCGGCGGGAGTCCATACATCTACCCAGTGGGCTGTCACAGTCATATAGTCCTGACCCTGCCCTGCTCCACTTGTCCACATGTCCGTGGTTAAGTGGACATTGGGTACAACTGCATTTTTTAGGAGACTGGTGAGTCTTTTTCTGACGTCCGTGTACATTCTCGGTATCGCCTGCCTAGAGAAGTGGAACCTAGATGGTATTTGGTAACGGGGGCACACTGCCTCAATAAATTGTCTAGTTCCCTGTGAACTAACGGCGGATACCGGACGCACGTCTAACACCAACATAGTTGTCAAGGACTCAGTTATCCGCTTTGCAGTAGGATGACTGCTGTGATATTTCATCTTCCTCGCAAAGGACTGTTGAACAGTCAATTGCTTACTGGAAGTAGTACAAGTGGGCTTACGACTTCCCCTCTGGGATGACCATCGACTCCCAGCGGCAACAACAGCAGCGCCAGCAGCAGTAGGCGTTACACGCAAGGATGCATCGGAGGAATCCCAGGCAGGAGAGGACTCGTCAGACTTGCCAGTGACATGGCCTGCAGGACTATTGGCATTCCTGGGGAAGGAGGAAATTGACACTGAGGGAGTTGGTGGGGTGGTTTGCGTGAGCTTGGTTACAAGAGGAAGGGATTTACTGGTCAGTGGACTGCTTCCGCTGTCACCCAAAGTTTTTGAACTTGTCACTGACTTATTATGAATGCGCTGCAGGTGACGTATAAGGGAGGATGTTCCGAGGTGGTTAACGTCCTTACCCCTACTTATTACAGCTTGACAAAGGGAACACACGGCTTGACACCTGTTGTCCGCATTTCTGGTGAAATACCTCCACACCGAAGAGCTGATTTTTTTGGTATTTTCACCTGGCATGTCAACGGCCATATTCCTCCCACGGACAACAGGTGTCTCCCCGGGTGCCTGACTTAAACAAACCACCTCACCATCAGAATCCTCCTGGTCAATTTCCTCCCCAGCGCCAGCAACACCCATATCCTCCTCATCCTGGTGTACTTCAACACTGACATCTTCAATCTGACTATCAGGAACTGGACTGCGGGTGCTCCTTCCAGCACTTGCAGGGGGCGTGCAAATGGTGGAAGGCGCATGCTCTTCACGTCCAGTGTTGGGAAGGTCAGGCATCGCAACCGACACAATTGGACTCTCCTTGTGGATTTGGGATTTCAAAGAACGCACAGTTCTTTGCTGTGCTTTTGCCAGCTTGAGTCTTTTCAGTTTTCTAGCGAGAGGCTGAGTGCTTCCATCCTCATGTGAAGCTGAACCACTAGCCATGAACATAGGCCAGGGCCTCAGCCGTTCCTTGCCACTCCGTGTGGTAAATGGCATATTGGCAAGTTTACGCTTCTCCTCCGACAATTTTATTTTAGGTTTTGGAGTCCTTTTTTTACTGATATTTGGTGTTTTGGTTTTGACATGCTCTGTACTATGCCATTGGGCATCGGCCTTGGCAGACGACGTTGCTGGCATTTCATCGTCTCGGCCATGACTAGTGGCAGCAGCTTCAGCACGAGGTGGAAGTGGATCTTGATCTTTCCCTAATTTTGGAACCTCAACATTTTTGTTCTCCATATTTTAATAGGCACAACTAAAAGGCACCTCAGGTAAACAATGGAGATGGATGGATTGGATACTAGTATACAATTATGGACGGGCTGCCGAGTGCCGACACAGAGGTAGCCACAGCCGTGAACTACCGCACTGTACTGTGTCTGCTGCTAATATATAGACTGGTTGATAAAGAGATAGTATACTCGTAACTAGTATGTATGTATAAAGAAAGAAAAAAAAACCACGGTTAGGTCACTGGTATATACAATTATGGACGGGCTGCGGAGTGCCGACACAGAGGTAGCCACAGCCGTGAACTACCGCACTGTACTGTGTCTGCTGCTAATATATAGACTGGTTGATAAAGAGATAGTATACTCGTAACTAGTATGTATGTATAAAGAAAGAAAAAAAAACCACGGTTAGGTCACTGGTATATACAATTATGGACGGGCTGCGGAGTGCCGACACAGAGGTAGCCACAGCCGTGAACTACCGCACTGTACTGTGTCTGCTGCTAATATATAGACTGGTTGATAAAGAGATAGTATACTCGTAACTAGTATGTATGTATAAAGAAAGAAAAAAAAACCACGGTTAGGTCACTGGTATATACAATTATGGACGGGCTGCGGAGTGCCGACACAGAGGTAGCCACAGCCGTGAACTACCGCACTGTACTGTGTCTGCTGCTAATATATAGACTGGTTGATAAAGAGATAGTATACTCGTAACTAGTATGTATGTATAAAGAAAGAAAAAAAAACCACGGTTAGGTCACTGGTATATACAATTATGGACGGGCTGCGGAGTGCCGACACAGAGGTAGCCACAGCCGTGAACTACCGCACTGTACTGTGTCTGCTGCTAATATATAGACTGGTTGATAAAGAGATAGTATACTCGTAACTAGTATGTATGTATAAAGAAAGAAAAAAAAACCACGGTTAGGTCACTGGTATATACAATTATGGACGGGCTGCGGAGTGCCGACACAGAGGTAGCCACAGCCGTGAACTACCGCACTGTACTGTGTCTGCTGCTAATATATAGACTGGTTGATAAAGAGATAGTATACTCGTAACTAGTATGTATGTATAAAGAAAGAAAAAAAAACCACGGTTAGGTCACTGGTATATACAATTATGGACGGGCTGCGGAGTGCCGACACAGAGGTAGCCACAGCCGTGAACTACCGCACTGTACTGTGTCTGCTGCTAATATATAGACTGGTTGATAAAGAGATAGTATACTCGTAACTAGTATGTATGTATAAAGAAAGAAAAAAAAACCACGGTTAGGTCACTGGTATATACAATTATGGACGGGCTGCCGAGTGCCGACACAGAGGTAGCCACAGCCGTGAACTACCGCACTGTACTGTGTCTGCTGCTAATATAGACTGGTTGATAAAGAGATAGTATACTACTAATATTATATACTGGTGGTCAGGTCACTGGTCACTAGTCACACTGGCAGTGGCACTCCTGCAGCAAAAGTGTGCACTGTTTAATTTTAATATAATATTATGTACTCCTGGCTCCTGCTATAACCTATAACTGGCACTGCAGTAGTGCTCCCCAGTCTCCCCCACAATTATAAGCTGTGTGAGCTGAGCAGTCAGACAGATATATAATAAGATGATGCAGCACACTGGCCTGAGCCTGAGCAGTGCACACAGATATGGTATGTATGTGACTGAGTCACTGTGTGCTGTGTATCGCTTTTTTCAGGCAGAGAACGGATTATAAATAAAAGTGGTGGTCACTGGTCACTATCAGCAAAACTCTGCACTGTACACTACTGAGTACTCCTAATGCTCCCCAAAATTAGTAAATCAAGTGTCTAAACGGAGAGGACGCCAGCCACGTCCTCTCCCTATCAATCTCAATGCACGTGTGAAAATGGCGGCGACGCGCGGCTCCTTATATAGAATCCGAGTCTCGCGATAGAATCCGAGCCTCGCGAGAATCCGACAGCGTCATGATGACGTTCGGGCGCGCTCGGGTTAACCGAGCAAGGCGGGAAGATCCGAGTCGCTCGGACCCGTGAAAAAAAACATGAAGTTCGTGCGGGTTCGGATTCAGAGAAACCGAACCCGCTCATCTCTATTGGACACCTGCAAGATCGAAGCTTCCAATTGCACCCATGTCTTTGTTGTGGTCTACATGAGACGTTTGTCTTCTGTCCTCCATCCCGCTTTTAAGTGCATGGAGACGTAAGTAAAATATGAGTCCAAATCTACACATGACTTTCTATCTAAGAAGAATCTGTTTTGCACATTCACACAGTAGAGAAAGACTGCCGTTTGCACAAAACAAATGCATTTATGCCCAGCACTATAGAATGCCCTGTGTGAGAGCCAATACACATGTATGTCAGGCGTAGTGTTGTAGCAGTATAGCAGAGCACAACAAGAGGGCTGCAGCTGAGATAAACCAGAGGCGCTAACTTACGGCGACGCAGCCTTCTAATTCAGCTTCTGCATCACAATTCCATGGGCCGCCAATCCGCAGTGTTCATGTAAATTCGCATTTTGTAGAATCTGCATGAAGCAGTGAAAAGAGTGGAGAAGTGAGCCAGCGAGAAGTTGCCTATGGCAACCAATCAGCTGCTACATATAATTTTATAGAATGTACTTGATAAATGTTACTTCGACACTGATTGGTTGCCATTGGCAACTTCTCCACTGGCTCACTTCTCCACTCTCTTCACTGCTTCATACATCTACCACTATATCCTAATAGTAGAGCTGGGATAATACCGTCACTTCTGTCTGCCGCGCAGTATGGTTGGGGACGAGCCCGTCAGTAAAACGTGTGACATTTTGCAGCCAGATGCAGAATTAGAAAAAGTAAAGAGCCGTCTACAGTATATAAACAGTGCACAGAAAGAATTTCCTATTATCCACAACTCCAGCCATAAAAAAGAAAGTGTCTTTGTAGCTACAAAAACGACAAAAGTTTTTTGAAGAGGAAGAAGAAAAAACATGAGCTGTGCCTAGTAAAATAAAAAACAGAATTTCAGAGAAGAATCTCTGTGGGAGATGTGTGTGAAATGGGGTTTTACGCCGGCGGTCAGCCTGTGATAAAACATACATCACAGCAGCGCGGTAATGCGCGGGGTGATGTGCGCAGCACGGGCGCCTCTCTCCACAGTAATTGCACGCTAGGCTGTAGCAGCTGGACCATGCAGGAACACAAGGTAAAGCCAGCCAGGTATTGCATCTGCCTCTCAGAGACCTCGTATGCGGAATGGACTTGATGTATAATTTACCTGTGCCCCAGACATCGCTGTAAAGGTGCAGACAGGCCTTCTGCAGAGATTCTGATGGCTGTATGAGCACCAGGTACATCCAGGATGGATCTTTCATGTCAAAATGTACCCCCATTGTGAAACCTGTGGTCACGTCCAGGGTCAGATGTGGACACTTAGGGGAAGAGAGCATGTTCCAGCCTGTCCATCTGTCCAACAGATTATATACAATAGCCCTCCCCACCCCTACCCCATCACCTCTAATGTTATAGAACGTATTGCTCCTAAATTCTCATTTTCCTGTGAAACATAATCAGCCACAGTAGTAGCACACTGCCTCTAGTGGCTGAATAAAAGAACGCCATAGATACATGGGTCAGGGATGGGCTGAGGAGTGTGTGTGTGTGTGTGTGTGTGTGTGTGTGTGTGGGGGGGGGGGGGGTGTTAGGGTAAGGTCATGGTAGGGGGTATTCTCTGCTTCGGAATGCTGGTGTCAGTCATATATTGCCGCCTGCATCCCATCCACCATAATATCGTATGTATCCCAGATAAATAGACATGAGATGGAAAGATAGATTGATAGAATAAGATAGATATGGGATAGATAAATAGATATTAGATAGATAGATTAATATGAGCTAGAAAGATATATAAATAGATAAGAGGTAGATAAATAGATATTAGATAGATAGATAGATAGATAGATAGATAGATAGATAGATAGATAGATAGATAGATAGATATGAGATAGTTATACATGAGATAGCTAGCTAGCTAAATAAATAAATAAATATATGATAGATAGATAGATAGATAGATAGATAGATAGATAGATAGATAGATAGATAGATAGATATTAGATAGATAGATAGATAGATAGATAGATATGAGATAGATAGATAGATAGATAGATATGAGATAGTTATACATGAGATAGCTAGCTAGCTAGATAAATAAATAAATATATGATAGATAGATAGATAGATAGATATGAGATAGATAGATAGATAGATATGAGATAGATAGATAGATATTAGATAGATAGATAGATAGATAGATAGATAGATAGATAGATATGAGATAGTTATACATGAGATAGATAGCTAGCTAGATATAAAATAAATATATGATAGATAGATGATAGAGAGATAGATATTAGATAGATAGATATCAGATAGATAGATAGATATTAGATAGATAGATAGATATTAGATAGATAGATAGATATTAGATAGATAGATAGATAGATAGATAGATAGATAGATAGATATGAGATAGATAGATAGATAGATATGAGATAGTTATACATGAGATAGCTAGCTAGCTAGATAAATAAATAAATATATGATAGATAGATAGATAGATATGAGATAGATAGATAGATAGATATGAGATAGATAGATAGATATTAGATAGATAGATAGATAGATAGATATGAGATAGTTATACATGAGATAGATAGCTAGCTAGATATAAAATAAATATATGATAGATAGATGATAGAGAGATAGATATTAGATAGATAGATAGATAGATATCAGATAGATAGATAGATATTAGATAGATAGATAGATATTAGATAGATAGATAGATAGATATGAGATAGATAGATATTAGATAGATAGATATGAGATAGATAGATAGATAGATAGATAGATAGATAGATAGATAGATATTAGATGGATGGATAGATAGATAGATAGATAGATAGATATGAGATAAATAGATATGAGATAGATAGATATGAGATAGATAGATATTAGATAGATAGATAGATATGAGATAGATAGATAGATACATAGATAGATAGATAGATAGATAGATAGATAGATAGATATGAGATAGATTGATCGATAGATAGATAGATATGAGATAGATATTAGATAGATAGATAGATAGATAGATAGATAGATAGATAGATAGATAGATAGATATGAGATAGGTACATATGAGATAGATATATAGATATTAGATAGATAGATATATATGAGATAGATAGATAGATATGAGAGAGATAGATAAATAGATAGATATGAGATAGATAGATAGATAGATAGATAGGAGATAGATGGATATGAGATAGATAGATAGATAGATAGATAGATAGATAGATAGATAGATAGATATGAGATAGATAGATAGATAGATATGAGATAGATAGATAGATAGATAGATAGATAGATAGATATGAGATAGATATGAGATAGATAGATAGATAGATAGATAGATAGATAGATAGATATGAGATAGATAGATCGATAGATAGATATGAGATAGATAGATAGATAGATATGAGATAGATAGATATTAGATAGATAGATAGATAGATAGATAGATAGATAGATAGATAGATATTAGATAGATAGATAGATATTAGATAGATAGATAGATAGATATGAGATAGATAGATATTAGATAGATATGAGATAGATAGATAGACAGATAGATAGATAGATAGATAGATATTAGATAGATGGATAGATAGATAGATATGAGATAGATAGATAGATATGAGATAGATAGATATTAGATAGATAGATAGATAGATAGATAGATAGATATGAGATAGATAGATACATAGATAGATAGATAGATAGATATGAGATAGATATGAGATAGATAGATAGATCGATAGATAGATAGATAGATATGAGATAGATAGATATGAGATAGTTACATATGAGATAGATATATAGATATGAGATAGATAGATATATATGAGATAGATAGATAGATATGAGATAGATAGATACATAGATAGATAGATTGATAGATAGATATGAGATAGATAGATAGATAGATAGATAGATATGAGATAGATAGATATGAGATAGGTACATATGAGATAGATATATAGATATGAGATAGATAGATATATATGAGATAGATAGATAGATAGATATGAGATAGATAGATATGAGAGAGATAGATAGATAGATAGATATGAGATAGATAGGAGATAGATAGATATGAGATAGATAGATAGATATGAGATAGATAGATAGATATGAGATAGATATGAGATAAATAGATAGATAGATAGATATTAGATAGATAGATAGATAGATAGATATGAGATAGATAGATAGATATGAGATAGATAGATCGATAGATAGATATGAGATAGATAGATAGATAGATAGATAGATAGATAGATAGATAGATCGATAGATAGATGAGATAGATAGATAGATATTAGATAGCTAGATAGGTAGATAGATAGATAGATATGAGATAGATAGATAGATAGATAGATAGATGAGATAGATATTATATAGATAGATATATATGAGATAGATAGATAGATAGATAGATATGAGATAGATAGATAGATATGAGATAGACAGATAGATAGATAGATAGATAGATAGATAGATAGATAGATAGATAGATAGATAGATATGAGATAGATATATAGACATGAGATAGATATATATGAGATAGATAGATAGATATTAGGTAGATAGATATGAGAGAGAGAGAGAGATAGATATGAGATAGATATGAGATAGATCGATAGATAGATAGATAGATAGATATGAGAAAGATAGATAGATATGAGATAGATATGAGATAGATAGATAGATAGATTGATAGATATGAGATAGATAGTTAGATAGATAGATATGAGATCGTTAGAGAGATAGATAGATAGATAAATATGAGATAGATATGAGAGAGAGAGATAGATAGATATTAGATAGATATTAGATAGATAGATATGAGATCGTTAGAGAGATAGATATGAGATAGATAGATAGATAGATATGAGATAGATAGATAGATAGATAGACAGATATATATATGAGAGAGAGAGAGAGAGATAGATATGAGATAGAGAGATAGATAGATAGATAGATATGAGATAGATAGATATGAGATAGATAGATATGAGATAGATAGATATTAGATAGATAGATATATATGAGATAGATAGATAGATATGAGATAGATAGATAGATAGATAGGTAGATAGATAGATAGATATGAGATAGATAGATAGATATGAGATAGATAGATATGAGATAGATAGATAGATAGATATGAGATAGATATATATGAGATAGATAGATAGATAGATAGATAGATATGAGATAGATAAATAGATATTAGATAGATAGATATGAGATAGATAGATAGATAGATAGATATGAGATAGATATGAGATAGATAGATAGACAGATAGAGAGATATGAGAAAGATAGATAGATAGATAGATAGATATGAGATAGATAGTTAGATAGATAGATATGAGATTGTTAGAGAGATAGATATGAGATAGATAGATAGATAAATATGAGATAGATATGAGAGAGATAGATAGATAGATATTAGATAGATATGAGATCGTTAGAGAGATAGATATGAGATAGATAGATAGATAGATATGAGATAGATAGATAGATAGATAGACAGATAGATATGAGAGAGAGAGAGATATGAGATAGAGAGATAGATAGATAGATAGATATGAGAGAGATAGATAGATATGAGATAGATAGATAGATAGATAGATATGAGATAGATAGATAGGAGATAGATAGATATGAGATAGATAGATAGATAGATAGATATTAGATAGATAGATAGATAGATAGATATTAGATAGATAGATATGAGATAGATAGATCGATAGATAGATATGAGATAGATAGATAGATATCAGATAGATAGATATGAGATAGATAGATATTAGATAGATAGATAGATATTAGATAGATAGATATGAGATAGATAGATATTAGATAGATAGATATGAGATAGATAGATAGATAGATAGATAAATAGATAGATATTAGATAGATGGATAGATAGATAGATATGAGATAAATAGATATGAGATAGATAGATATGAGATAGATAGATAGATATGAGATAGATAGATATTAGATAGATAGATAGATAGATAGATAGATAGATAGATAGATATGAGATAGATAGATACATAGATAGATAGAGAGATTGATAGATAGGTAGATATGAGATAGATATGAGATAGATAGATCGATAGATAGATAGATATGAGATAGATAGATATTAGATAGATAGATAGATAGATATGAGATAGATAGATAGATATGAGAGAGATAGATAGAGAGATAGATAGATATGAGATAGATAGATAGATAGGAGATAGATAGATAGGAGATAGATAGATATGAGATAGATAGATAGATAGATAGATAGATAGATAGATAGATAGATATGAGATAGATAGATAGATATTAGATAGATAGATAGATAGATAGATATGAGATAGATATGAGATAGATAGATAGATATTAGATAGATAGATAGATATGAGATAGATAGATCGATAGATATGAGATATATAGATATTAGATAGATAGATAGATAGATAGATAGATAGATATGAGATAGATAGGTAGATAGATAGATAGATAGATATGAGATAGATAGATATTATATAGATAGATATATATGAGATAGATAGATAGATAGATATGAGATAGATAGATATGAGATAGATAGATAGATATGAGATAGATAGATAGATATGAGATAGATAAATAGATATTAGATAGATAGATATTAGATAGATAGATAGATAGATAGATAGATAGATAGATAGATATGAGATCGTTAGAGAGATAGATAGATAGATATGAGATAGATAGATAGATAGATAGACAGATAGATATGAGAGAGATAGATAGACAGATAGATAGATATGAGAGAGATAGATAGATATGAGATAGATAGATAGATAGATAGATAGATAGATATGAGATAGCTAGATAGATAGATATGTAAGAGAGATAGATAGATAGATATGAGATAGATAGATATGAGAGATCGATAGATAGATAGATAGATAGATAGATAGATAGATAGATAGATAGATAGATAGATAGATAGGTTGGTGAAGAAGGCGGCACTCAGACAGGCGTAGAAAGTAGTAAACTTTTGTCAGTTTATTCCAACATGTTTCGGGGTAAATCCCCCGTCCTCAGGGTCATCATGATGACCCTGAGGACGGGGGATTTACCCCGAAACATGTTGGAATAAACTGACAAAAGTTTACTACTTTCTACGCCTGTCTGAGTGCCGCCTTCTTCACCAACCTATTACCAGAGGTCTTCGCCTCCAGGAGGGCACCGCAGCACCTATCATCATATGAGTGAGTGCCGAGTACACAGTATTCTAGATAGATAGATAGATAGATAGATTGATATGAGATCGATAGAAAGATATGAGAGAGAGATAGATAGATATATGAGATAGATATGAGATAGATAGATATGAGATAGATAGATAGATAGATAGATATGAGAGAGAGAGAGAGAGAGAGAGAGAGATAGACAGACAGATAGATAGATAGATAGATATGAGATAGATAGATATGAGAGGGAGATAGATAGATATATGAGATAGATAGATAGATATGAGAGAGATAGATAGATATGACATAGATAGATATATAGATAAATATTGCATATGTAGATAGAGGGAACTGCCCTGCTTGCTGTGTTATATTACGGGTATATAGTGGATGGTAGAACCCCTAATGAGCAGCAGATGCCCCCTTGGGGTGTCTCAGCAGACGTGGTATGAGGGGGGCAGTAGCTGTGTATGAGGGGTGACTGAGGAATGAGGAAGTGGCATGAAGGCGCTGTGGCGTGGCGTGTGATGTCTCAGCAGACGTGGTATGAGGGGGGCAGTAGCTGTGAATGAGGGGTGACTGAGGAATGAGTAAGTGGCATGAAGGCGCTGTGGCGTGGGGGGTGATGTCTCAGCAGACGTGGTATGAGGGGGGCAGTAGCTGTGAATGAGGGGTGACTGAGGAATGAGTAAGTGGCATGAAGGCGCTGTGGCGTGGCGTGTGATGTCTCAGCAGACGTGGTATGAGGGGGGGAAAGTAGCTGTGAATGAGGGAGGACTGAGGAATGAGCAAGTGGCATGAAGGTGCTGTGGCGTGGCGGGTGATGTCTCAGCAGACGTGGTATGAGGGGGGCAGTAGCTGTGAATGAGGGGTGACTGAGGAATGAGTAAGTGACATGAAGGCGCTGTGGCGTGGTGGGTGATGTCTCAGCAGACATGGTATGAGGGGGGCAGTAGCTGTGTATGAGGGGTGACTGAGGAATGAATAAGTGGCATGAAGGCGCTGTGGCGTGGCGGGTGATGTCTCAGCAGACGTGGTATGAGGGGGGCAGTAGCTGTGAATGAGGGGTGACTGAGGAATGAGTAAGTGGCATGAAGGCGCTGTGGTGTGGCGGGTGATGTCTCAGCAGACGTGGTATGAGGGGGGCAGTAGCTGTGTATGAGGGGTGACTGAGAAATGAGTAAGTGGCATGAAGGCGCTGTGGCGTGGCGGGTGATGTCTCAGCAGACGTGGTATGAGGAGGGCAGTAGCTGTGAATGAGGGGTGACTGAGAAATGAGTAAGTGGCATGAAGGCGCTGTGGCGTGGCGGGTGATGTCTCAGCAGACGTGGTATGAGGAGGGCAGTAGCTGTGAATGAGGGGTGACTGAGGAATGAGGAAGTGGCATGAAGGCGCTGTGGTGTGGCGGGTGATGTCTCAGCAGACGTGGTATGTGGGGGGCAGTAGCTGTGAATGAGGGGTGACTGAGGAATGAGTAAGTGGCATGAAGGCGCTGTGGCGTTGCGGGTGATGTCTCAGCAGACGTGGTATGAGGGGGCAGTAGCTGTGAATGAGGGGTGACTGAGGAATCAGTAAGTGGCATGAAAGCGCTGTGGCGTGGCGGGTGATGTCTCAGCAGATGTGGTATGAGGGGGGCAGTAGCTGTGAATGAGGGGTGACTGAGGAATGAGGAAGTGGCATGAAGGCGCTGTGGCGTGGCGGTGATATCTCAGCAGACGTGGTATGAGGGGGGCAGTAGTTGTGAATGAGGGGTGACTGAGGAATGAGGAAGTGGCATGAAGGCGCTGTGGCGTGGCGGGTGATGTCTCAGCAGACGTGGTATGAGGGGGGCAGTAGCTGTGAATGAGGGGTGACTGAGGAATGAGGAAGTGGCATGAAGGCGCTGTGGCGTGGCGGTGATATCTCAGCAGACGTGGTATGAGGGGGGCAGTAGTTGTGAATGAGGGGTGACTGAGGAATGAGTAAGTGGCATGAAGGCGCTGTGGCGTGGCGGGTGATGTCTCAGCAGACGTGGTATGAGGGGGGCAGTAGCTGTGAATGAGGGGTGACTGAGGAATGAGTAAGTGGCATGAAGGCGCTGTGGTGTGGCGGGTGATGTCTCAGCAGATGTGGTATGAGGGGGGCAGTAGCTGTGAATGAGGGAGGACTGAGGAATGAGTAAGTGGCATGAAGGCGCTGTGGCGTGGTGGGTGATGTCTCAGCAGACGTGGTATAAGGGGGGCAGTAGCTGTGAATGAGGGGTGACTGAGGAATGAGTAAGTGGCATGAAGGCGCTGTGGCGTGGTGGGTGATGTCTCAGCAGTCGTGGTATGAGGGGGGCAGTAGCTGTGAATGAGGGGTGACTGAGGAATGAGTAAGTGGCATGAAGGCGCTGTGGCGTGGCGGGTGATGTCTCAGCAGACGTGGTATGAGGGGGCAGTAGCTGTGAATGAGGGGTGACTGAGGAATGAGGAAGTGGCATGAAGGCGCTGTGGCGTGGGGGGTGATGTCTCAGCAGACGTGGTATGAGGGGGGCAGTAGCTGTGAATGAGGGGTGACTGAGGAATGAGGAAGTGGCATGAAGGCGCTGTGGCGTGGCGTGTGATGTCTAAGCAGACGTGGTATGAGGGGGGCAGTAGCTGTGAATGAGGGGTGACTGAGGAATGAGTAAGTGGCATGAAGGCGCTGTGGTGTGGCGGGTGATGTCTCAGCAGACGTGGTATGAGGGGGGCAGTAGCTGTGTATGAGGGGTGACTGAGAAATGAGTAAGTGGCATGAAGGCGCTGTGGCGTGGCGGGTGATGTCTCAGCAGACGTGGTATGAGGGGGGCAGTAGCTGTGAATGAGGGGTGACTGAGGAATGAGTAAGTGGCATGAAGGCGCTGTGGTGTGGCGGGTGATGTCTCAGCAGACGTGGTATGAGGGGGGCAGTAGCTGTGTATGAGGGGTGACTGAGAAATGAGTAAGTGGCATGAAGGCGCTGTGGCGTGGTGGGTGATGTCTCAGCAGACGTGGTATGAGGGGGCAGTAGCTGTGAATGAGGGGTGACTGAGGAATGAGTAAGTGACATGAAGGCGCTTTGGCGTGGCGGGTGATGTCTCAGCAGACGTGGTATGTGGGGGGCAGTAGCTGTGAATGAGGGGTGACTGAGGAATGAGTAAGTGGCATGAAGGCGCTGTGGCGTTGCGGGTGATGTCTCAGCAGACGTGGTATGAGGGGGCAGTAGCTGTGAATGAGGGGTGACTGAGGAATCAGTAAGTGGCATGAAAGCGCTGTGGCGTTGCGGGTGATGTCTCAGCAGACGTGGTATGTGGGGGGCAGTAGCTGTGAATGAGGGGTGACTGAGGAATGAGTAAGTGGCATGAAGGCGCTGTGGCGTGGCGGGTGATGTCTCAGCAGATGTGGTATGAGGGGGGCAGTAGCTGTGAATGAGGGAGGACTGAGGAATGAGTAAGTGGCATGAAGGCGCTGTGGCGTGGCGGGTGATGTCTCAGCAGACGTGGTATGAGGGGGGCAGTAGCTGTGAATGAGGGAGGACTGAGGAATGAGGAAGTGGCATGAAGGCGCTGTGGCGTGGGGGGTGATGTCTCAGCAGACGTGGTATGAGGGGGGCAGTAGCTGTGAATGAGGGGTGACTGAGGAATGAGGAAGTGGCATGAAGGCGCTGTGGCGTGGCGTGTGATGTCTAAGCAGACGTGGTATGAGGGGGGCAGTAGCTGTGAATGAGGGGTGACTGAGGAATGAGTAAGTGGCATGAAGGCGCTGTGGTGTGGCGGGTGATGTCTCAGCAGACGTGGTATGAGGGGGGCAGTAGCTGTGTATGAGGGGTGACTGAGAAATGAGTAAGTGGCATGAAGGCGCTGTGGCGTGGCGGGTGATGTCTCAGCAGACGTGGTATGAGGGGGGCAGTAGCTGTGAATGAGGGGTGACTGAGGAATGAGTAAGTGGCATGAAGGCGCTGTGGTGTGGCGGGTGATGTCTCAGCAGACGTGGTATGAGGGGGGCAGTAGCTGTGTATGAGGGGTGACTGAGAAATGAGTAAGTGGCATGAAGGCGCTGTGGCGTGGTGGGTGATGTCTCAGCAGACGTGGTATGAGGGGGCAGTAGCTGTGAATGAGGGGTGACTGAGGAATGAGTAAGTGACATGAAGGCGCTTTGGCGTGGCGGGTGATGTCTCAGCAGACGTGGTATGTGGGGGGCAGTAGCTGTGAATGAGGGGTGACTGAGGAATGAGTAAGTGGCATGAAGGCGCTGTGGCGTTGCGGGTGATGTCTCAGCAGACGTGGTATGAGGGGGCAGTAGCTGTGAATGAGGGGTGACTGAGGAATCAGTAAGTGGCATGAAAGCGCTGTGGCGTTGCGGGTGATGTCTCAGCAGACGTGGTATGTGGGGGGCAGTAGCTGTGAATGAGGGGTGACTGAGGAATGAGGAAGTGGCATGAAGGCGCTGTGGCGTGGCGGTGATATCTCAGCAGACGTGGTATGAGGGGGGCAGTAGTTGTGAATGAGGGGTGACTGAGGAATGAGGAAGTGGCATGAAGGCGCTGTGGCGTGGCGGTGATATCTCAGCAGACGTGGTATGAGGGGGGCAGTAGTTGTGAATGAGGGGTGACTGAGGAATGAGTAAGTGGCATGAAGGCGCTGTGGCGTGGCGGGTGATGTCTCAGCAGACGTGGTATGAGGGGGGCAGTAGCTGTGAATGAGGGGTGACTGAGGAATGAGGAAGTGGCATGAAGGCGCTGTGGCGTGGCGGTGATATCTCAGCAGACGTGGTATGAGGGGGGCAGTAGTTGTGAATGAGGGGTGACTGAGGAATGAGTAAGTGGCATGAAGGCGCTGTGGCGTGGCGGGTGATGTCTCAGCAGACGTGGTATGAGGGGGGCAGTAGCTGTGAATGAGGGGTGACTGAGGAATGAGTAAGTGGCATGAAGGCGCTGTGGTGTGGCGGGTGATGTCTCAGCAGATGTGGTATGAGGGGGGCAGTAGCTGTGAATGAGGGGTGACTGAGGAATGAGTAAGTGGCATGAAGGCGCTGTGGCGGGTGATGTCTCAGCAGACGTGGTATGAGGGGGGTAGTAGCTGTGAATGAGGGATGACTGAGGAATGAGTAAGTGGCATGAAGGCGCTGTGGCGTGGCGGGTGATGTCTCAGCAGACGTGGTATGAGGGGGGCAGTAGCTGTGAATGAGGGGTGACTGAGGAATGAGTAAGTGGCATGAAGGCGCTGTGGCGTGGCGGGTGATGTCTCAGCAGACGTGGTATGAGGGGGGCAGTAGCTGTGAATGAGGGGTGACTGAGGAATGAGTAAGTGGCATGAAGGCGCTGTGGCGGGTGATGTCTCAGCAGACGTGGTATGAGGGGGGTAGTAGCTGTGAATGAGGGATGACTGAGGAATGAGTAAGTGGCATGAAGGCGCTGTGGCGTGGCGGGTGATGTCTCAGCAGACGTGGTATGAGGGGGGCAGTAGCTGTGAATGAGGGGTGACTGAGGAATGAGTAAGTGGCATGAAGGCGCTGTGGCGTGGCGGGTGATGTCTCAGCAGACGTGGTATGAGGGGGGCAGTAGCTGTGAATGAGGGGTGACTGAGGAATGAGTAAGTGGCATGAAGGCGCTTTGGCGTGGCGGGTGATGTCTCAGCAGACGTGGTATGTGGGGGTAGTAGCTGTGAATGAGGGATGACTGAGGAATGAGTAAGTGGCATGAAGGCGCTGTGGCGTGGTGGGTGATGTCTCAGCAGTCGTGGTATGAGGGGGGCAGTAGCTGTGAATGAGGGGTGACTGAGGAATGAGTAAGTGGCATGAAGGCGCTGTGGCGTGGCGGGTGATGTCTCAGCAGACGTGTTATGAGGGGGGCAGTAGCTGTGAATGAGGGGTGACAGGAATGAGTAAGTGGCATGAAGGAGCTGTGGCGGGTGATGTCTCAGCAGACGTGGTATGAGGGGGGTAGTAGCTGTGAATGAGGGATGACTGAGGAATGAGTAAGTGGCATGAAGGCGCTGTGGCGTGGCGGGTGATGTCTCAGCAGACGTGGTATGAGGGGGGCAGTAGCTGTGAATGAGGGGTGACTGAGGAATGAGTAAGTGGCATGAAGGCGCTGTGGCGTGGCGGGTGATGTCTCAGCAGACGTGGTATGAGGGGGGCAGTAGCTGTGAATGAGGGGTGACTGAGGAATGAGTAAGTGGCATGAAGGCGCTTTGGCGTGGCGGGTGATGTCTCAGCAGACGTGGTATGTGGGGGTAGTAGCTGTGAATGAGGGATGACTGAGGAATGAGTAAGTGGCATGAAGGCGCTGTGGCGTGGCGGGTGATGTCTCAGCAGTCGTGGTATGAGGGGGGCAGTAGCTGTGAATGAGGGGTGACTGAGGAATGAGTAAGTGGCATGAAGGCGCTGTGGCGTGGCGGGTGATGTCTCAGCAGACGTGTTATGAGGGGGGCAGTAGCTGTGAATGAGGGGTGACAGGAATGAGTAAGTGGCATGAAGGAGCTGTGGCGTGGTGGGTGATGTCTCAGCAGACGTGTTATGAGGGGGGCAGTAGCTGTGAATGAGGGGTGACTGAGGAATGAGGAAGTGGCATGAAGGCGCTGTGGCGTGGCTGGTGATGTCTCAGCAGACGTGGTATGAGGGGGCAGTAGCTGTGAATGAAGGGTGACAGGAATGAGTAAGTGGCATGAAGGCGCTGTGGCGTGGCGGGTGATGTCTCAGCAGATGTGGTATGAGGGGGGCAGTAGCTGTGAATGAGGGAGGACTGAGGAATGAGTAAGTGGCATGAAGGCGCTGTGGCGTGGCGGGTGATGTCTCAGCAGACGTGGTATGAGGGGGGCAGTAGCTGTGTATGAGGGGTGACAGGAATGAGTAAGTGGCATGAAGGCGCTGTGGTGTGGCGGGTGATGTCTCAGCAGATGTGGTATGAGGGGGGCAGTAGCTGTGAATGAGGGGTGACTGAGGAATGAGGAAGTGGCATGAAGGCGCTGTGGCGTGGCTGGTGATGTCTCAGCAGACGTGGTATGAGGGGGCAGTAGCTGTGAATGAAGGGTGACTGAGGAATGAGTAAGTGGCATGAAAGCGCTGTGGCGTGGCTGGTGATGTCTCAGCAGATGTGGTATGAGGGGGGCAGTAGCTGTGAATGAGGGGTGACTGAGGAATGAGTAAGTGGCATGAAGGCGCTGTGGCGTGGCGGGTGATGTCTCAGCAGATGTGGTATGAGGGGGGCAGTAGCTGTGAATGAGGGAGGACTGAGGAATGAGTAAGTGGCATGAAGGCGCTGTGGCGTGGCGGGTGATGTCTCAGCAGACGTGGTATGAGGGGGGCAGTAGCTGTGAATGAGGGAGGACTGAGGAATGAGTAAGTGGCATGAAGGCGCTGTGGCGTGGCGGGTGATGTCTCAGCAGATGTGGTATGAGGGGGGCAGTAGCTGTGAATGAGGGAGGACTGAGGAATGAGTAAGTGGCATGAAGGCGCTGTGGCGTGGCGGGTGATGTCTCAGCAGACGTGGTATGAGGGGGGCAGTAGCTGTGTATGAGGGGTGACTGAGGAATGAGTAAGTGGCATGAAGGCGCTGTGGCGTGGCGGGTGATGTCTCAGCAGATGTGGTATGAGGGGGGCAGTAGCTGTGAATGAGGGAGGACTGAGGAATGAGTAAGTGGCATGAAGGCGCTGTGGCGTGGCGGGTGATGTCTCAGCAGACGTGGTATGAGGGGGGCAGTAGCTGTGTATGAGGGGTGACAGGAATGAGTAAGTGGCATGAAGGCGCTGTGGTGTGGCGGGTGATGTCTCAGCAGATGTGGTATGAGGGGGGCAGTAGCTGTGAATGAGGGGTGACTGAGGAATGAGGAAGTGGCATGAAGGCGCTGTGGCGTTGCGGGTGATGTCTCAGCAGACGTGGTATGAGGGGGCAGTAGCTGTGAATGAGGGGTGACTGAGGAATGAGGAAGTGGCATGAAGGCGCTGTGGCGTGGCGGGTGATGTCTCAGCAGACGTGGTATGAGGGGGGCAGTAGCTGTGTATGAGGGGTGACTGAGGAATAAGTAAGTGACATGAAGGCGCTGTGGTGTAGCGGGTGATGTCTCAGCAGACGTGGTATGAGGGGGCAGTAGCTGTGAATGAGGGATGACTGAGGAATGAGGAAGTGGCATGAAGGCGCTGTGGCGTGGGGGGTGATGTCTCAGCAGACATGGTATGAGGGGGGCAGTAAGCTGTGTATGAGGGGTGACTGAGGAATGAGGAAGTGGCATGAAGGCACTATGGCGTGACGTGTGATGTCTCAGCAGACGTGGTATGAGGGGGGCAGTAGCTGTGAATGAGGGGTGACTGAGGAATGAGGAAGTGGCATGAAGGCGCTGTGGCGTGGCGGGTGATGTCTCAGCAGACGTGGTATGAGGGGGCAGTAGCTGTGAATGAGGGGTGACTGAGGAATGAGGAAGTGACATGAAGGCGCTGTGGTGTGGCGGGTGATGTCTCAGCAGACGTGGTATGAGGGGGGCAGTAGCTGTGAATGAGGGAGGACTGAGGAATGAGTAAGTGGCATGAAGGCGCTGTGGCGTGGCCGGTGATGTCTCAGCAGACGTGAAATGAGGGGGGCAGTAAGCTGTGAATGAGGGGTGACTGAGGAATGAGTAAGTGGCATGTAGGCGCTGTGGCGTGGCGGGTGATGTCTCAGCTCCGGGGTAACATGGACTCTCAGATGAACGCTCTCTGATATTTCATGCTTCATTCCTAATGGAGCACAACGCCAAGGCGCTCTATAATATACTCATGCATTGGGGTAATTATTCCTACACCTGTATGCATCTGGTGCTCCCACGGTTGTCATGGGTAACGGCATCCGCTACCCATAACAACCGCTACCCTTGTTTTGCATCCGCTCTGATGGCAGATGCGGATTGGTGATCCTGACACCAGCAGCATATACCATCACCATCCATTCGCTATCACGTGATGGGGAGGTGTATCAAACATTCTAAAGTGGAGAAGTTGTCTATAGCAACCAATCAGATCCTGCCTATCATTTATCTAGTACATTGTATAAAATAATATCCAGAAGCTGATTGGGGCAATGCCTCCACATGTGTCCTTTCCCAGCCTTGATATATCTCCCCCTTAAGATCAGTAAAGTACGTTCAAAAAAACAAACCAAAATCTTCCTCATTTAATGGACCCTGAGAACCTTGACCGAATGTTTGTAGATCGCTGCCTGGATCTGATGTGACAGCTCGGAATCCATTAATAGGAACCTGTCTCCTTTATCCCTTTAATCCAGGATTACCGCTCTCACACACAAACCCAAGGGTCTTCCAATCGTCTCCAGAGCGCCTTTTAATTGGGCCCTTCCTTCCCCGCATCTACTGGCGCACTTAGCTGGATGCGTGCCAGCCCTGGAGCAGGAGAGACCTCAGGCGGATGGAAGGTTAGGCTAACAGAACCCTATTACAGGGATAAGTAACATATTGCTCATTAAACATTAAAAAACACAACAGTTGCTGGCTGGTTCTGCCAATATTCCGAGACTGCGAGTTTACTGTCGGTAGCGCGCCATGTCTTATTCATGACTTCAGATGCTGCATCGCGGGCCACACACTGGGCCAGAACAGACAGGCGGCGCGGTGCAGAGAACGTCTTTCTCACGCTCAGTGTGCTGGTTTTCTCCAGCTAATTAACGCGGCAGAAACACCCCAGCAGATTTCCCGCTGCCGCTACCCCCAAATGATGTTATTATTATTGTCATCGATGAGCCTGGAGGCAGGTGAACGCTGGTCGTTCTAATGGGGGAAAATACGGTTTCAGTTTTGGATAGAGTAGTCTTAGTAAATAGCACTATTTACAGCTCCCGCTGTATAGATCAAAGTGCAGTACCTCATATCGGCCCATAAGCTCTGCTGTCATAGAAGCGTTTATAACGGTTCGTACTTACCGGAGAAAAAAAAAAGAAATTTCCGCTACGTGGGGTAAATGCTAAAGATCCTTTGGGGTCAATTCAATTCAGCAACTTATGAATAGTGCCGGGAATTAGCTCCCGACGCTATTCAATTCAGCTGCTAGTTACCCGCAATTGTCGGGAATTCTTCTCTCATCCCCGGGGGATGAGAGAAGAAACCCGACAAAAGTGCTGCCTCGCGGCCGGCGCGAGGCTGATTCTGTCGGGAATTAGCCTCGCGCCGGGGAGTTAAGTCGGAGAATGCCCGTTCTCCCGACAATTCAACCTGTTTAGTCGGCGAGAACGGGACATCGCCGACTTAACTGGAGCTGAATTGAATAGCGTCGGGAGCTAATTCCCGGCGCTATTCATAAGTTGCCGAATTGAATTGACCCCAATGTCATAGTTTTTAAATCAATTAATACTTTCGCCGCTATCATCGACGAAAGTGTGCACTGCCGGCTAGTGTTACTGTGCACGCATAAGCTTAGGTCATACATGCGCACAAGGAGCGCCGGAGGAGGTGCAAGGATAAAACATGCGAAAACTTCTCTTCCTGCATCTAGAATGGACCCGTTCAGCTTAATGCATTGGGACCCTTGTGACTCAGGGCCTAATTCACACCGGATCGCTGTTATCCGAATTCACAAGGCGGACGATTATCAATCGACTGCGCATGTATACGGATGGTAGTGCGCACGTGTGAGGACAAACTGTGAAAGAATCCAGCAATTATTTTTTAATCGCTGGGTGTACGCAAGGTGATTGACAGGAAGAGGGCGTTTGGGGGTGGTAACTGGCCGTTTTCTGGGAGTGTCAGGAAAAACGCAGGCGTTCCCAAGCGTTTTCAGGGCGGGTGTGTGACGTCAGCTCCGGCCCCGATCAGCCTGTTCTCATCGCACTGTAGGGGTAAGTCCTGGGCTACACACACACTGCACAGACTAGAAATATCATTCACTGGTGAGTGAGTTGCATACGGATTTGCAGCTGACCGGCGTTCGCAGAGATTTGCGCAAAGCATATGCAGACTTGCACGGAACGGGTTTTCACTCTGTCTGGGCGGCGACTATCTGATCGCAAACCTCTGCAAATACAGCGATCAGGCCTGAAATAGGCCCTTTAATCATTTCATTCTACTGTAGATAAAAGATAAACCTGCCAAACACTGCTGCTTCCTATGACAGCCCTGGTTTTCATAAAAAAATCCTTTTTCTCCTGTGTCAGTTTCATGTGTTTTCCATGAGACAGTCCTGTTTTTCACAAGACTGTCCTGTTTCCATGAGACAGTTCTGTTTTCCACGTGACTGTCCTGCTCCCACGTGACAGTCCTGTTTTTCAAGAGACTGTTTTCCTACCACAAGACAGTTCTGTTTTCCATGTGACAGTCCAGTGTTCCATGAGACAGTCCAGTTTTCTACGAGACCCTGTTTCCATGGGACAGTCCAGTTGTCCACATGACAGTCCTGTTTTCCATGTGACAGAGCTATTTTTTTATGAGACAATCCTGTTTTCCACATATTCCTGTTTTCATGGAACGGGCTGTTTTTCCTGTGACATTTTACGCGTTTCTCCTGTGACAGCCCTGTTTTTCACAAGACAGCCGTGTTTTTCATTGGTCGTTTTTCATATGAAACTCGTGTTTTTCAAGAAAAACTAGCCTGTCTCATGTTAAACGGGACTGTCTCTTGGTAAACAGGGCAGTCACATGAAAAACAGGACTGTTATAGGAAAAACAAGCCCGTCACTTGAAAAACATGACGGCGACAGTCCTGTTTTTCACGTGACTGCTCTGTTTTGCATGAGACAGTTTTACACAAGATGGCGATTTACAGATCACGTATTATGGTGGTGCACGTATTATGGTGGTGCACGTACAGTAACGCTGCAATACTTACAGTATGAAGTAAGTGTTGTGCGGCTCTCCGTGGCAAATCTTACCTGCCTTCACCAGCACTAAGGCCCCCATTTATCAAGCCATGGAGAGTGATGCTGGGGCTGCGCTCAGTGATGACGTACCATCCAATCAGCTCCTGTCATTTTTCAAACACAGCCTTTAACATGACAGTTAGGAGCTGATTGGTTGGTACTATATCACCGTGCAATTTATCACTCTCCAAGGCTTGATAAATGGGGGTCTAAGAGTCTTCACACTTTGATAAATATGCAGCACTATGCAGCTACCCTTCACCCAACCTTACGGCCTTGGATAGCTCAGACTGACACGGCAGAATGCTCTGCAAGGGGTAAAAAGTGCAGCTCTAACCTTCGCCAGATGTGCGCTCTGCTGTGATATCGCTCCATAAAAAACACCACGCAGACCATTAATTTGCACTGTTTAACCCTCTCCGCAGAACCAGGACATGGCGCCTCTACGGTGATCGCTGTGTCCGGCTTGGCCCGGAATCAGAGCAGCAGATGTGCTTTCTGGCCACCTTCTCCTTCCGAGCCCTAACAATGGGCCACATGTACTGTGGTGTCAGTCGCGCTGCCCTTCTACATAAATGCTGGGCCCACGCTGCCTCCGTAAATGGAACGCGCAGCCCCAGCACACGGCTAGCCCGCTGAGCCCACCGCTTGTTCCTCGTGAACCCAAGGCCGTTTGTTGACCGGGCTGCCTGGAATTGTGCAGGAAAGGCAGATCTTCTTGGAGACTGTTGCTAGGCACGGGCTTTGGATGGTGGAGCCTGGGGGTCAGCGGTTAGCGGCCAGGAAACTTGGGCAGATTAGATGTTCTGCAACCTTCTCTCCCCACTGAGACATTCTCTCTCCTGCCGCAGAACTTCTGCAGAGAATCTTTCTTTCACTGTAACCCTTTCATTGACCAAGATTACTCCCTATTTACCCATAGTCAAGGAACTAATACCAACCTATTCCACTACTTACCAATAACGCATACCAAAGGCCGTGTAATGCTGTGCTGAATAATGTGCATTTATTATCTAGGTAATTTACACATAAGTCCAGGGCCCGGCTGTTACCAATACGCAGTTTTAGGCAGCTGCCTAGAGCACCGGGATCTGGAGGGACCCCACTGATTCTGCCTATCACAAAATGAAGAATAGCTCTGGAAGAAACATCCTTGCACTTAAAGCAAGTGGTGGCTGTGGAACTTATAAGTCACACTTTCATCTGATGGGCTGGGAATTGGGTATTGGTGGTGGATGGGGGCAGTAGGCTGAAGTTTTGCCTAGGGTGCCGAGAAACCTTGCACCGACCCTGCATAAGTCAAGATTCCCTCTATGCTGTCTTCATCAGGATGCCTGGGTAATGAGAAGGGACTTCATTAAGCAGGCAGGGTGTGAGTGACAGCTTGCTAACCTTGTTGTATGGACCCGGAGGCGGGGCTGGTGATGTCACAGCAGCTCAAATGTCTGTAGATTCAGCTTTGTGACCTCTATCAGATCCTATTAACACTCTGTAACTATATTTCATTGCTCCTTGTACTCATTACACTACATTCTATACTGATCTTCCAAATATTGTCACGTTCCATCAAAGAAAGGAAGATTTATCTTGCAGAGTATATAGCGGAAGATGAAATATTAGTTAGATGTGACATTCCTTGGTCACATCCCCAAAAAAGTCAATGATTATCAATGTATAGTACACTTAGGGGGACATTTACTAAGCAGTGATAAGAGCGGAGAAGTGAGCCAGTAGAGAAGTTGCCCCATCAACCAATCAGCAGCTCTGTATCATTTTACAGTATGCACATGATATATGTTACTTCAGTGCTGATTAGTTGCCATGGGCAACTTCTCCACTGGCTCACTTCTCCACTCTTATCACTGCTTAGTAAATGTCGCCCTATATGACATCACTGCCACCCGACACTTAATGACATCACTGCCACCCGACACTTCACAGTGAGTGTAATAATAACATGATGGTAGACTTCTGTGCGTCATCCTATAACCATTGTTGTTGGTTTCTTTAGTGGGGTGTGGTATGAAAAGTCGACATTCAGAATGCTGACACCAAAATGTACCACAGGTTCTGAATGCTGACAGTCTAAATGTCGACATGAGCGTTAGGTTGACAGGTAAAATGTCAACATCCGTAAATGCTGACAGTGTTTTTTAAGGTTAGTGCGCTTAGTCTCACGTCCAAATGTTCTTTTTAAATACAAAGGGTCGTCAGAAAAAGTTCCTGCTGTTTGGATTACGTCAGTTGTAGATACTCCGTCAGAGAACACCTCCCAAACTTCTTTGGTGGCTGCTCAGTTCTTCAGAAAATGACTTGGGTATGTTCAGTCATAAGATTCTGTGAAAGCAGGGGAGAAGAACAAGCGCCATATGGTGTAGTATTTTGAATAAATAGGAGTAATGGATA
This sequence comes from Pseudophryne corroboree, assembly GCF_028390025.1. Taxonomy (NCBI): domain Eukaryota; kingdom Metazoa; phylum Chordata; class Amphibia; order Anura; family Myobatrachidae; genus Pseudophryne; species Pseudophryne corroboree. The sequence goes on from NC_086445.1 coordinate 1,034,725,086, forward strand.
CGTATATAAGAAATAAGTACCGGATAGATTCTTGAGATTTAGGCCTGTCTGTCTCACTTAGATTCCTTGTGGTTATTCCCCACCTAGGAGATAAAAGATCATCGCCATATGGTGTAGTAACCTCAGATATACCCTGGGGTACCCTCCCCTATATTTTGTGCGTACCAAAAGAAGGTTTCAATATAGCATATAGGATATATTTGTATCCAAGTAGATCAAGTCGGTCCAATATGATGTAATGGCTGAATCATTCACCTGCTGCTGCGTTATATAGTATTATCAAAAAATTTTTTAATCCATAAGATAATAATATACAAAAACAGATAAAAAATAATAAAATAAATCAGAAAGTCTTAGCTGATTAGTATAGGCAGTAGTCAGGTCAGTCTCAACGCGTTTCGCCTCCAGGGCTTCCTCAGGAGAATACATCATACCAGAAGGTGCACATATTTATAGTGCTTTCAGTTTCGTTTTGGCCATCACTTCCGGTCCGCGTCATTTCCGGAACCGGAAGTGCTTAGTTCGACATGAATTCCTAATGTATACATGGCTTGGTGTTTAACTAGATATTTAGCAATAGATAGCATTGGTGGTTCAGTGTTAGTACAACCTTTAGAGCAATCTGTGTAGCGCAAAACGGACATACAGTCCGTATGCTCCGTGAAACCGGAAGTGACGCGGTTCGTCCCGGCCACTGTCGCGTCACTTCCGGTTTAGAATAGAACCATCGTGCGTTCCAGCAGTATTTACTGGGCACTTCCTGTCGGCGGTTGGCAAGCTGGTTGGCGGAAGTAGCATAGATCTCATAGTGATTATGTTTTTAGAGAAAATAGGGAAGTCAGAATCGTCACAGAAGTTCAGTGGCAATTGGCTTACATAATTGATACAGATATGATCAGTATGCATATGTACAGTAAGAGTTCATACATGATTAAGAGATACAGAGATGCAGGATAAAAGTGCCGATTAATTATAAATATACAAAAAAGTATCAATGCATAAAAAATACATAAAAAATACACATAAATCACAAGATTGTACAAGATATGTAAAAAATATGTGAATAATATGCATATTAGTATGTAGTAAAAGAGGTACTTATAAAAATTGTTGAGATGTACATTTAAAATTATGAATATAACGCAGTGAATGTTAAAATGACACATGGTTATGCATATACCATCATATTTTACTCATGGTGGGATATATTATACGTACTTGGTCGAATGCAAAGGGACCCAATTTTTGCCTACATTACGTCCGGCATATTACGCACAAACCAATAAAAGATTCGAGGGAGGATTAGTATTATTCCTAAGAAATACATGAGTTCCTACAGTACAAGTTATAAAGATGAACTCTTTCTCAGCGAGCACGTGGCATAAGTTAAAACGCAGCTTCAATATACCTCAGAGGAAGGGGGCAATCTCGTAACCTTCATTATGGCCATGAGGTTGGAGGGTGTTTAGAGTGAAAATCCAGTACATCTCCCTCTGAGATAACTTTTTTAGAAGGTCGCCCCCTCTAGGCCCTAGTTTCACATGTTCAATAGCTCTGAAGGTAAATGTATCCAAGCTAGAGTTATGGGTTTCCGTGAAATGTCTTGAGAGCGGGTGGCTTTCTATTTTGTTTTTGATATTACGTACGTGTTCTTGAATGCGAAGTTTAAGAAGTCTTTTAGTTTTTCCCACATATTTACGATGGCATCCACACTCTATCACATATATGACCGAAGACGTATTACAGTTAACGAAGTCTTTCATGTTGAATTCTTTGGTTTGTTCCGAATTAAAAAAGGATCTCCTATTTGGGTGGACAAATTTGCACATAATGCAATGCCCACATTTATACATGCCTTTACATCTGGGAAGACTTGTGTTTGTGGTCCCCTTATTTTTTAGCATGCTTGGTGCCAAGATCTCCTTCAGATTCTGGGACTTTCTGAAAAAAACTTGTGGGCGTTCTGGTAGGATATCTCTCAGCACAGGATCCAATTTAAGAACATGCCAATGTTTAGCAAAGGACTTCCTGATTCTAGTTTCTTCGCTGCTGTATTGAGTGACAAATGGTACAGAGTAGTTTTTGTTTATTTCTTTTTTCTTCTTTGGATGGATAAGGGTTTCTCTGTCCAGTTCTTTCCCACGATCTATTGCCTCTTTGATGATCCTTTCCGGGTAGCCTCTTTCTCTAAATCTATCTGCATATATTAGGGACTGTTCTGCAAATGTTTCATGCGTCGTGCAGTTTCTCCGTAGCCTGTACATTGTTGAGAATGGGATGTTATTCTTCCATTTAGTAGCGTGGCTGCTATTGTAGTGTAGATAGCTATTGGTGTCGACGGTTTTTATGAAATTCTTAGTGACAACTTTTTCTCCATTGCAGCTTAAAATCAAGTCCAGAAATTCTATACGGCTGTGGTTTGTTGTGCTTGTGAATTTTAAATTAAAATCATTATTGCTGATGTATTCCATAAAACCTTTAAAACTCTCTAGATCGCCATCCCAGACCATGATGATATCGTCGATGTACCGTTTATAAAACCGGATATTCTTTTTAAAAACAGAGTTGGTGTAGATAAACTGTTGTTCCCACATGCCCATTAGAATATTAGCATAACTTGGGGCAAAAACTGTCCCCATCGCAGTGCCGCACACTTGTAAAAAGAATGTGTCTTGGAATTTAAAATAGTTATGGGTTAAAATAAATTGAATTAGGGAACATATGAGTTCACAATGGTCCTTAGTGATATTTGGATCCGTCTCCAGTTTGTCCCGGCATGCTTTTATTCCTTTTTCGTGGGTAATACTAGTATAAAGAGCTTGTACATCGATAGTAGTCCATAAGTACGTGTCTTTCCACTGAAACTCTTCAAGGTGGTTCAAGACGCTTGTAGTATCCTTCAAGTACGACGGCAGACTCTGTACATGTGATTTCAAGAAAATATCCACATACTCGGAGAGGTGTGACGTTAGTGAATCAATACCGGCTATGATCGGTCTTCCTGGTGGACAGTCCAATTGTTTATGTATCTTAGGCAAGTGGTAAAAAACTGGAATAATTGGGTTATGGTTCATGAGATACTGAAATTCGTCTTTAGTGATGAGTTGTTTACGCAGTCCTTCAACGAGTATTACCCTAAGTTCTTCCGTAAATCCCTCTGTGGGGTCTTTAGGTTGTTTCTTATAGGATGCAGTGTCATTGAGCAATCTCTGTGCTTCCTTGAGGTAGTCATCTCTATTCTGTATGACCAGGCCTCCTCCTTTATCCGCTGGTCTGAGGATGATCTTATCAATATCTTGAAGTTCCTTCATGGCGTGCTTCTCGGAGTTACTGAGGTTGTATTTCTTTATTTGAGGAGTATCTCCTTCGATTAGATCCCTTTTGACAAGGTCATAGAATGTGTTGATATAGGATCCTTTGGATTCCAATGGATAGAACTTTGATGTTGGTTTTAATCCAGATTTCGATGCATTATAGTTCGTCTGGATGGCTGTATCCTGTCTGGCAAAATGTCGTTTGAGAGTGAGGTTTCGGACATATTTATTTAGATCTATAAAAGTCTGAAACTTATCTGGTTTTTTTGAAGGTGCGAATGTTATGCCCTTGCTGAGTAATGAGATCTGTGGTTGCGTTAGAACATGAGAGGATAGATTAAATATGCCTTTCTCTTTTGGATCCATTACTTGGTGTATTTTTTCCTTGGATTTCCGTTTTCTTCCTCCTCGTTTTCCTCGTCTTGTAGTCTTCGTTTTAAGGGTGATGCTGTGTGAGTACTTTCCCTTATTCTTCCCTGTTGGTCTCTGTCCCTGTATGGTCTCTGTGGTCTTCGTTCTAAAAAATGATGATTATCCTCGCTATTCACGGTGCTTGTAGTGGGCGCTTCTAAGGGCAGGAAGCGATTCTCTGTTCTCATGTTTTCTTGCTTAGATATGAATCTGGGTTTGTGGTAGGAACCTGATCTGTTCCTGGGATTGTTATCCCTAGACCAATCCCTGGAACGGTATGGAATTCTACCCCTATTTTGTAGAGGCATTCTTGACCAATTTTTGACCTTGTTGTTTTCATAATCCCTTTTATCTCTTAGGAATTTGTGTTCTTTATTCTTAATGACTTCTTCCTCTATTTTCTCTAATTTTTTGTTGAGGACTTTTTCATTAATTATGAATTCCTCACTGTCTTTAAATTTATTTAGGATTACATCTTTATCTTTCAGAGTTTCTTCAATGGAAATTAGTTCAGAGCGTTTTTCTTTAACAATCAGTTTCATGAGGTTGAGTGAGCACTCATGCAAGATTTTATCCCACTCATTCATAAAATCCACTCTATCAGTACCAAATGTGGGGTTCTTATTTATTCTCAGACCTCTAGGGACTCTATTGACCTTAATATAATGTTCTAGTCCCTTAATGTCCCACCATACCCTTATCTCCTTGACAAGGGTTTTCTCAATATCCCAAAATAGGGAATCCACATTATCATTAATAGATACATTGCTGGAGGTTTTTTTCTCATCAAAAACTCTTTGGCAGAGATCTGATCTCTTTTTGGTCAGGCCACACAAACGCAACATTTTCTATAAAATGGTATACAGAAAAAACACTAACAGTAAATGATAATACTGAAAAAATTGGACTAAGACAGCAGCTCCAACCTGGAATACCAAGGAAATGTAGAGAGTGTTTTTTAAGGTTAGTGCGCTTAGTCTCACGTCCAAATGTTCTTTTTAAATACAAAGGGTCGTCAGAAAAAGTTCCTGCTGTTTGGATTACGTCAGTTGTAGATACTCCGTCAGAGAACACCTCCCAAACTTCTTTGGTGGCTGCTCAGTTCTTCAGAAAATGACTTGGGTATGTTCAGTCATAAGATTCTGTGAAAGCAGGGGAGAAGAACAAGCGCCATATGGTGTAGTATTTTGAATAAATAGGAGTAATGGATACGTATATAAGAAATAAGTACCGGATAGATTCTTGAGATTTAGGCCTGTCTGTCTCACTTAGATTCCTTGTGGTTATTCCCCACCTAGGAGATAAATGCTGACATGGTTAAAATGCTGGCATGTCCATGGTGTCGGCATTTACTATGTAAACACCTGAATTTCGGCATAGTTTTTTGCTTATTTATTATTTGTAACCATATCTGTACAAAATAACACAAAAATGTATGGTCGACATTTTGGTGTTGACCTATAATATGTTGACTGGTATCTCCAGCACGGTACTCTGCAGTGATTACCCCGCAGAACTGTCTCTGGGCGCGATGCAGCATGGAAATTAGCACAGGTTGCTCTGCTAAAGGAAAGTGCCTGAGGCCTTTTATGCTTTTACTGAGAGATACAAGTTTTATGCTGTTCTTCTAATTCTGCGTTGTTCAGGGATTCTCCTGGGGAGTTTCATCTCATCTCTGCCCGCTCACCGTGCGCTGCCATCCTGATGTACAACCCTCATTCGGCTTATCCCTGTGGTTCTAACGTCTATCCTTCACAACCCAACACGTGTTATCATATGCTTGTACCTGCAATATTGCTGACAAACCTCTCACATCCTCACGTCATCGGCAGCCGCCGGATTGGGGTGACATTCTCATTCGGAATTTGCTTCAGTCAAGTACCTGTGTTCATTTAGTAAGCAGAGTGGAAATGCTAAGTTTGTCATTCAGATGTTGCTTGTTACACACTGCCATATATCTGAGAAAGTCTGCCCCTCTCCTAAACCTTCAATGTGCATTGCATTGTAAACAGGAATTCTTCTTCTGGCCGGTGTATATGGTAAGGGGCAAACTAAACAGTGGCGGTATTCGTGGCCTAATAACGCCTCCTCTCCACAAACCTTGCATCAGCGCAGCCTGTTTCTAAGGATCATTCCTCCATGGAAAAATTGCTAGGGATTGCATATAGGGGGTCATTCCGAGTTGATCGCTAGCTGCTTTCAGTCGCTCTGCAGCGATGAGGCACAAAAAAGGCACTTCTGCGCATGCGTCGCAATGCACACGTGTGTCGTACTATTGCAACGAACGATGTAGTTTCACACAAGGTCTAGCGAAGCTTTTCATTCGCACTGCTGGCCGCAGAGTGATTGACAGGAAGTGGAGCGTCTCTGGGTGTCAACTGACCGTTTTCAGGGAGTATTCAGAAAAACGCAGGCGTGCCAGGAATAACGCAGGCATGGCTGGGCGAATGCAGGGCGTGTTCGTGACGTCAAAACAGGAACTGAACAGTCTGAAGTGATCGCAAGCGCTGAGTGGGTATTGAGCTACACTAAAACTGCACAAAAAAAGTTTGCCGCCGCTCTGCGATCCTTTCGTTCGCACTTCTGCTAAGCTAAAATACACTCCCAGTGGGAGGCGGCATAGCGTTTGCACGGCTGCTAAAAACTGCTAGCGAGCGATCAACTCGGAATGACCACCATAGTACAGCAGGTGCCATTTAATCAGCGTTCCCACTTCAGAGACCAGAATCACCATATTAGGGACATCACCTGAGATTGGGTACCATAGACATATATTACACGGTCCACTTGGACACAGCACCCACAAAGCTTACAGTATATCCAGTAACTGCCCCACATTGCATCGTCAGAAGGACCTATAGCAGTGTTTCCCATATCTAGTCCTTGAGACACAGTAACAGGGCATGTTTTCCAGGTGTCCCGCTAGAATCACAAATGAAATAATTAGAACCACTGGTTGATCTTTTTAAATGTGTCAGTCAGTAATGACTACACCTGTGCTCCTGCTGCTAGGAGATTGGGAAAACATGCACTGTTAGTGTGCCCTGAGCACTGGCTGTGAGAAGCACTGCCCTGTATAGCAGCTTAACCTGACAGTGGCCTCGCAGTGTTGTTTGGTAAAATAAATACAATTCACAATGTAACTCCACAACGTCACTACCAGTAGCACAGTATTAATCCTGCGTAATTGCAGCTCAGCAGATAATTAATGCTGTCACAGTCAGGATACATGGGGTAAGCCAAGGAAAGCAGCCGCTCTGCTCTCACAGGCAATCTAAGGGCATTTCCTCCAGATCCTACGGATATCAGTTCTTTATGTCACAGGGTCTTGTCTTTGAATCATTGATTTTATTCTTGCTCTTCAGCGTCGGCTGGGGGTATTCTCTGCAGGACCTTGCAACAAAAGAGCCATTAATTATAGGGAGTCTGTAGTATTCACGCCGTATTGGCTTTCCATCATCACTCCCACGCGCCGGCTTGTGCACGCCATCGTACAACTTTTACTACCACCACTGCTTCAGATTTTCAGCTGCATTTTGTACTTCGCTTAAGGTCAACAGGTACAAAAGATCGACATAAATATGGTCGACACACAAATGCTCAACAATTTATTTATTTTTTGCTATTTTGTCTCAAATCTAGGTTTTTGTCTGTTATCCGGCCACCATCAGTACAAACATCTAAAAACAAGTGTCGACCTTTCATATGTTGACTTTAGTACACATCAAACTAATGCATGTCGGCCATATGGTGTCGGCCTAATGACTGTCAACCTACATACAGTATTGTTGATCTACCATCTGGATATCACGCTCGAGAGGAGACGTAGATGGAACTACTTGTTACTACGAGCCCCATGTGATGCATGTGCAGACCCTCTATTCAGTTGTCAACACATCAGTGCTGAAAGTAGGGTGGTACGAGGTGGTACGGAGTACCATTAAGAAATATGGTGGTGGTACACAGTACCACCAGCCCAACGCTGGGGTATAATTTTTTAAGGGGCATTTTTGTGTGTGGGACATAAAATGGTGTCAGTGGCATAATATGTAATAGGCATTACGGTGTGTGGTATAATGTGTAATGGGCATTACGGTGTCTGGCATCATGTGTAATGGGCATTACGGTGTCTGGCATCATGTGTAATGGGCATTATGGTGTGGTATAATGTGTAATAGGCATTACAGTGTGTGGCATGATGTGAAATGGGCATTATGGTGTGTGGTATAATGTGTAATGGGCATTACAGTGTGTTGCATAATGTGTAATGAGCATTACAGTGTGTGGCATAATGTGTAATGGGCATTACTGTGTGTGACAATGTGTAATGGGCATTACGGTGTTTGGCATAATGTGTAATGGGCATTACTGTGTGTGGCATAATGTGTAATGGGCATTACTGTGTGTGGCATAATGTGTAATGGGCATAACAGTGTCTGGCATAATATGTAATGGGCATTACTGTGTGTGGCATAATGTGTAATGGGCATTACTGTGTGTGGCATAATGTGTAATGGGCATTACAGTGTCTGTCATAATATGTAATGGGCATTACTGTGTTTGGCATAATGTGTAATGGGCATTACTGTGTGTGGCACAATGTGTAATGGGCATTACGGTGTTTGACATAATGTGTAAGGGGCATTACGGTGTGTGGCATAATGTGGCCATGCCCCTATTGTTATGTAGCTACTCCCCTAGTTTCATGTGACCACACCCCCTTATGACACGTGACCACGTCCATTTTTACTATCAGTACCACTAAGAAAAAAATTCTACTTGCGCCACTGCAACACATACAGTCAGTGGAATATCGCGAGATGCATCTTTTTCTGTGGATGCATCTGAATCAGGAATACAATGTACACCATCGCCCAACTCACCTACAGTATAAACCCGATGCACTGCACCCTCCTCTCCCTGCATCTTATATCCCCCTACACACTGGTGATTGGTCGCATACCGCCCCCCCCCCCCATTTGTGTCGCACTCACTGCTCCCCCCGCATTTTTTATTGAACATGAGTTCTGTTGTGTCAGAAAGTACTAATCTCGTTACTTATGGTGCAAAACAACAAGAAAGAAAAGAAAAAAAACCCACCCTATTTATTTTCTCCTCATAAACGCACGTGAGCGCTGGTTTAACTCTAAACTGTTCAACAAAACCGTCATGAATTGTGCTTTGAAAAGTCTAAGAAGCCATTTACGTTGGCACAAGAAGTGCGACATCCTGATAAGTAGGCGCTTAAAACCCGGTTTGCTTTGCTACATACATAATTAAGCACAAAATAAATAGTCAGAATGCACCTTTTGTGTTTCTCCCCTTCCCAGCGCCTTGGATCCATTGTTTGCGGAGCACAGATGAAAGAACGCGGTAGCGGCGCCAGCACAATACTCCCTTGCAAATTTTCAAGGCTTTTCACAATCCAGAATATTCTCCCACTTATATATTGTGCATTAGGCCGACATGACTGGACTGAGAATTGCAGGCGCTTAATGAAAATAACAGAAGTATAATGTTTTATTATGTGATAGCGCTTCTGTTTTCTTCCCGGGTGATTCAAGGAGACATACAGTAGTTTAAGGAAATGTAAGTGCAACCCGCAGTCCGCTGATCTTACAGTGAAAATAATCACTTTCGTTATTTGGCCTTCACCTGACTACTTTGAGCGCAATGACTTCACCTTTTTTTTTACTAATTCTGGGTTTTTCAGACTTTTCCTTTTTTTATTATTAGACTGAAAGGTCTATGGGGGTTATTTGGAGATGGACGCAGATCTAGTTTTCCGCAGCAAGATCGGCGTCCATTTAATTACATTTTGAGGGCCGCACAGCACAAGGCCTCCCAGCATGTGCGATGTGCTGCCACGCGATGCATTCGCAATTAATTTGTGAACACATCGATTTGAGGATGACCCCAGCCTGCTGGAAGGTGGTCCGGCGCCATTTTTCCCTCGTAGCAGCTGTGTGTGACGCAGCCACCCCAAAAACGTTCCCGCCACACCCACAGAATGCCAGGTTGATGCCCCACCCCTGATGTTCACCTTCCGGCTGCATCTTTCTGGGATGCAGCGGCATAGTGAAGGGTATAGGTACTGCGCAGACCCCCTGGATGCCGTGAATAGACCCCTATTTACTAACATTACTTCTAAGTAGAGAGCACGCAGACAACAATTAATCTTTGTCTCCCTAGTGCATGTTAGAACAGAGCTGTTTGCATGGTGTATTGCAAATGTCACACTAAATGCAATGCTTTCTATTTACTGTTTGAAAACTTTTTATGTTGTTTTTTTTTACAAATACAGGTATACAAGACGCTTTAAATATATGTGTGTGTGTGTGTGTTGTAGTTACAAAACAAGGGGGCAATTTGTCAATAAGAGTGTAAACCTACCACTGTATAAATCATTGGTGCGGCCACACCTGGAATATTGTGTACTGCTCTGGGCACGTCACTATAAAAAAGATATCTTGGAACTCGAAAGGGTTCGGAGGTGAGCCGCCAAACTGGTTAAGCGGGTTAGAGGCACTGGATTATGAGGAAAGACTTAACAGTTTAGATTTGTTTACACTGGAAAAGAGGTGGGTGAGAGGGTACATTATTAATATTTATAAATACATAAAGGGACAATACAAGGATTTATCAGACGATCTGTTCCTCAAAAAAACTAGAGATGAGCGCCTGAAATTTTTCGGGTTTTGTGTTTTGGTTTTGGGTTCGGTTCCGCGGCCGTGTTTTGGGTTCGACCGCGTTTTGGCAAAACCTCACCGAATTTTTTTTGTCGGATTCGGGTGTGTTTTGGATTCGGGTGTTTTTTTAAAAAAACACTAAAAAACAGCTTAAATCATAGAATTTGGGGGTCATTTTGATCCCATATTATTATTAACCTCAAAAACCATAATTTCCACTCATTTTCAGTCTATTCTGAATACCTCACACCTCACAATATTATTTTTAGTCCTAAAATTTGCACCAAGGTCGCTGGATGACTAAGCTAAGCGACACTAGTGGCCGACACAAACACCTGGCCCATCTAGGAGTGGCACTGCAGTGTCACGCAGGATGTCCCTTCCAAAAAACCCTCCCCAATCAGCACATGACGCAAAGAAAAAAAGAGGCGCAATGAGGTAGCTGACTGTGTGAGTAAGATAAGCGACCCTAGTGGCCGACACAAACACCGGGCCCATTTAGGAGTGGCACTGCAGTGTCACGCAGGATGTCCCTTCCAAAAAACCCTCCCCAATCAGCACATGACGCAAAGAAAAAAAGAGGCGCAATGAGGTAGCTGACTGTGTGAGTAAGATTAGCGACCCTAGTGGCCGACACAAACACCGGGCCCATTTAGGAGTGGCACTGCAGTGTCACGCAGGATGTCCCTTCCAAAAAACCCTCCCCAATCAGCACATGACGCAAAGAAAAAAAGAGGCGCAATGAGGTAGCTGACTGTGTGAGTAAGATTAGCGACCCTAGTGGCCGACACAAACACCGGGCCCATTTAGGAGTGGCACTGCAGTGTCACGCAGGATGTCCCTTCCAAAAAACCCTCCCCAATCAGCACATGACGCAAAGAAAAAAAGAGGCGCAATGAGGTAGCTGACTGTGTGAGTAAGATTAGCGACCCTAGTGGCCGACACAAACACCGGGCCCATTTAAGAGTGGCACTGCAGTGTCACGCAGGATGTCCCTTCCAAAAAACCCTCCCCAATCAGCACATGACGCAAAGAAAAAAAGAGGCGCAATGAGGTAGCTGACTGTGTGAGTAAGATTAGCGACCCTAGTGGCCGACACAAACACCGGGCCCATTTAGGAGTGGCACTGCAGTGTCACGCAGGATGTCCCTTCCAAAAAACCCTCCCCAATCAGCACATGACGCAAAGAAAAAAAGAGGCGCAATGAGGTAGCTGACTGTGTGAGTAAGATTAGCGACCCTAGTGGCCGACACAAACACCGGGCCCATTTAGGAGTGGCACTGCAGTGTCACGCAGGATGTCCCTTCCAAAAAACCCTCCCCAATCAGCACATGACGCAAAGAAAAAAAGAGGCGCAATGAGGTAGCTGACTGTGTGAGTAAGATTAGCGACCCTAGTGGCCGACACAAACACCGGGCCCATTTAGGAGTGGCACTGCAGTGTCACGCAGGATGTCCCTTCCAAAAAACCCTCCCCAAACAGCACATGACGCAAAGAAAAATAAAAGAAAAAAGAGGTGCAAGATGGAATTGTCCTTGGGCCCTCCCACCCACCCTTATGTTGTATAAACAAAACAGGACATGCACACTTTAACCAACCCATCATTTCAGTGACAGGGTCTGCCACACGACTGTGACTGATATGACGGGTTGGTTTGGACCCCCCCCCCAAAAAAGAAGCAATTAATCTCTCCTTGCACAAACTGGCTCTACAGAGGCAAGATGTCCACCTCATCATCACCCTCCGATATATCACCGTGTACATCCCCCTCCTCACAGATTATCAATTCGTCCCCACTGGAATCCACCATCTCAGCTCCCTGTGTACTTTGTGGAGGCAATTGCTGCTGGTCAATGTCTCCGCGGAGGAATTGATTATAATTCATTTTAATGAACATCATCTTCTCCACATTTTCTGGATGTAACCTCGTACGCCGATTGCTGACAAGGTGAGCGGCGGCACTAAACACTCTTTCGGAGTACACACTTGTGGGAGGGCAACTTAGGTAGAATAAAGCCAGTTTGTGCAATGGCCTCCAAATTGCCTCTTTTTCCTGCCAGTATAAGTATGGACTGTGTGACGTGCCTACTTGGATGCGGTCACTCATATAATCCTCCACCATTCTTTCAATGGTGAGAGAATCATATGCAGTGACAGTAGACGACATGTCCGTAATCGTTGTCAGGTCCTTCAGTCCGGACCAGATGTCAGCATCAGCAGTCGCTCCAGACTGCCCTGCATCACCGCCAGCGGGTGGGCTCGGAATTCTGAGCCTTTTCCTCGCACCCCCAGTTGCGGGAGAATGTGAAGGAGGAGATGTTGACAGGTCGCGTTCCGCTTGACTTGACAATTTTCTCACCAGCAGGTCTTTCAACCCCAGCAGACTTGTGTCTGCCGGAAAGAGAGATCCAAGGTAGGCTTTAAATCTAGGATCGAGCACGGTGGCCAAAATGTAGTGCTCTGATTTCAACAGATTGACCACCCGTGAATCCTTGTTAAGCGAATTAAGGGCTCCATCCACAAGTCCCACATGCCAAGCGGAATCGCTCCGTGTTAGCTCCTCCTTCAATGTCTCCAGCTTCTTCTGCAAAAGCCTGATGAGGGGAATGACCTGACTCAGGCTGGCAGTGTCTGAACTGACTTCACGTGTGGCAAGTTCAAAGGGCATCAGAACCATGCACAACGTTGAAATCATTCTCCACTGCGCTTGAGACAGGTGCATTCCACCTCCTATATCGTGCTCAATTGTATAGGCTTGAATGGCCTTTTGCTGCTCCTCCAACCTCTGAAGCATATAGAGGGTTGAATTCCACCTCGTTACCACTTCTTGCTTCAGATGATGGCAGGGCAGGTTCAGTAGTTTTTGGTGGTGCTCCAGTCTTCTGTACGTGGTGCCTGTACGCCGAAAGTGTCCCGCAATTTTTCTGGCCACCGACAGCATCTCTTGCACGCCCCTGTCGTTTTTTAAATAATTCTGCACCACCAAATTCAAGGTATGTGCAAAACATGGGACGTGCTGGAATTTGCCCATATTTAATGCACACACAATATTGCTGGCGTTGTCCGATGCCACAAATCCACAGGAGAGTCCAATTGGGGTAAGCCATTCCGCGATGATCTTCCTCAGTTGCCGTAAGAGGTTTTCAGCTGTGTGCGTATTCTGGAAAGCGGTGATACAAAGCGTAGCCTGCCTAGGAAAGAGTTGGCGTTTGCGAGATGCTGCTACTGGTGCCGCCGCTGCTGTTCTTGCGGCGGGAGTCCATACATCTACCCAGTGGGCTGTCACAGTCATAGTCCTGACCCTGCCCTGCTCCACTTGTCCACATGTCCGTGGTTAAGTGGACATTGGGTACAACTGCATTTTTTAGGACACTGGTGAGTCTTTTTCTGACGTCCGTGTACATTCTCGGTATCGCCTGCCTAGAGAAGTGGAACCTAGATGGTATTTGGTAACGGGGGCACACTGCCTCAATAAATTGTCTAGTTCCCTGTGAACTAACGGCGGATACCGGACGCACGTCTAACACCAACATAGTTGTCAAGGCCTCAGTTATCCGCTTTGCAGCAGGATGACTGCTGTGATATTTCATCTTCCTCGCAAAGGACTGTTGAACAGTCAATTGCTTACTGGAAGTAGTACAAGTGGGCTTACGACTTCCCCTCTGGGATGACCATCGACTCCCAGCAGCAACAACAGCAGCGCCAGCAGCAGTAGGCGTTACACGCAAGGATGCATCGGAGGAATCCCAGGCAGGAGAGGACTCGTCAGAATTGCCAGTGACATGGCCTGCAGGACTATTGGCATTCCTGGGGAAGGAGGAAATTGACACTGAGGGAGTTGGTGGGGTGGTTTGCGTGAGCTTGGTTACAAGAGGAAGGGATTTACTGGTCAGTGGACTGCTTCCGCTGTCACCCAAAGTTTTTGAACTTGTCACTGACTTATTATGAATGCGCTGCAGGTGACGTATAAGGGAGGATGTTCCGAGGTGGTTAACGTCCTTACCCCTACTTATTACAGCTTGACAAAGGGAACACACGGCTTGACACCTGTTGTCCGCATTTCTGTTGAAATAGTTCCACACCGAAGAGCTGATTTTTTTGGTATTTTCACCAGGCATGTCAACGGCCATATTCCTCCCACGGACAACAGGTGTCTCCCCGGGTGCCTGACTTAAACAAACCACCTCACCATCAGAATCCTCCTGGTCAATTTCCTCCCCAGCGCCAGCAACACCCATATCCTCCTCATCCTGGTGTACTTCAACACTGACATCTTCAATCTGACTATCAGGAACTGGACTGCGGGTGCTCCTTCCAGCACTTGCAGGGGGCGTGCAAATGGTGGAAGGCGCATGCTCTTCACGTCCAGTGTTGGGAAGGTCAGGCATCGCAACCGACACAATTGGACTCTCCTTGTGGATTTGGGATTTCGAAGAACGCACAGTTCTTTGCGGTGCTACTGCTTTTGCCAGCTTGAGTCTTTTCATTTTTCTAGCGAGAGGCTGAGTGCCTCCATCCTCATGTGAAGCTGAACCACTAGCCATGAACATAGGCCAGGGCCTCAGCCGTTCCTTGCCACTCCGTGTGGTAAATGGCATATTGGCAAGTTTACGCTTCTCCTCCGACAATTTTATTTTAGGTTTTGGAGTCCTTTTTTTACTGATATTTGGTGTTTTGGATTTGACATGCTCTGTACTATGACATTGGGCATCGGCCTTGGCAGACGACGTTGCTGGCATTTCATCGTCTCGGCCATGACTAGTGGCAGCAGCTTCAGCACGAGGTGGAAGTGGATCTTAATCTTTCCCTAATTTTGGAACCTCAACATTTTTGTTCTCCATATTTTAATAGGCACAACTAAAAGGCACATCAGGTAAACAATGGAGATGGATGGATACTAGTATACAATTATGGACGGACTGCCGAGTGCCGACACAGAGGTAGCTACAGCCGTGAACTACCGTACTGTGTCTGCTGCTAATATAGACTGGTTGATAAAGAGATGTCGTAGTATGTATGTATGAAGAAGAAAGAAAAAAAAACCACGGTTAGGTGGTATACAATTATGGACGGACTGCCGAGTGCCGACACAGAGGTAGCCACAGCCGTGAACTACCGTACTGTACTGTGTCTGCTGCTAATATAGACTGGTTGATAAAGAGATGTCGTAGTATGTATGTATGAAGAAGAAAGAAAAAAAACCCACGGGTAGGTGGTATACAATTATGGACGGACTGCCGAGTGCCGACACAGAGGTAGCCACAGCCGTGAACTACCGTACTGTACTGTGTCTGCTGCTAATATAGACTGGTTGATAAAGAGATGTAGTAGTATGTATGTATAAAGAAGAAAGAAAAAAAAACCACGGGTAGGTGGTATACAATTATGGACGGACTGCCGAGTGCCGACACAGAGGTAGCCACAGCCGTGAACTACCGTACTGTACTGTGTCTGCTGCTAATATAGACTGGTTGATAAAGAGATGTCGTAGTATGTATGTATGAAGAAGAAAGAAAAAAAAAACACGGTTAGGTGGTATACAATTATGGACGGACTGCCGAGTGCCGACACAGAGGTAGCCACAGCCGTGAACTACCGTACTGTACTGTGTCTGCTGCTAATATAGACTGGTTGATAAAGAGATGTCGTAGTATGTATGTATAAAGAAGAAAGAAAAAAAAACCACGGTTAGGTGGTATACAATTATGGACGGACTGCCGAGTGCCGACACAGAGGTAGCCACAGTCGTGAACTACCGTACTGTACTGTGTCTGCTGCTAATATAGACTGGTTGATAAAGAGATGTCGTAGTATGTATGTATGAAGAAGAAAGAAAAAAAAACCACGGTTAGGTGGTATACAATTATGGACGGACTGCCGAGTGCCGACACAGAGGTAGCCACAGCCGTGAACTACCGTACTGTACTGTGTCTGCTGCTAATATAGACTGGTTGATAAAGAGATGTCGTAGTATGTATGTATAAAGAAGAAAGAAAAAAAAAACACGGTTAGGTGGTATACAATTATGGACGGACTGCCGAGTGCCGACACAGAGGTAGCCACAGCCGTGAACTACCGTACTGTACTGTGTCTGCTGCTAATATAGACTGGTTGATAAAGAGATGTAGTAGTATGTATGTATTAAGAAGAAAGAAAAAAAAACCACGGGTAGGTGGTATACAATTATGGATGGACTGCCGAGTGCCGACACAGAGGTAGCTACAGCCGTGAACTACCGTACTGTGTCTGCTGCGACTGGATGATAAATAATGATATAAAAAATATATATATATCACTACTGCAGCCGGACAGGTATATATATTATATAATGACGGACCTGCTGGACACTGTCTGTCAGCAGAATGAGTTTTTTATAGAATAAAAAAAAAAACACCACACAAGTGAAGTCACACGACGAGTGTTTAACTTTTTCAGGCAATCACAATATAGTATACTACTAACTATACTGGTGGTCAGTGTGGTCAGGTCACTGGTCAGTCACACTGGCAGTGGCACTCCTGCAGCAAAAGTGTGCACTGTTTAATTTTAATATAATATGTACTCCTGGCTCCTGCTATAACCTATAACTGGCACTGCAGTGCTCCCCAGTCTCCCCCACAATTATAAGCTGTGTGAGCTGAGCACAGTCAGATATATAATATATACATAGATGATGCAGCACACTGGGCTGAGCAGTGCACACAGATATGGTATGTGACTGTCTTGTACTCCTGGCTCCTGCTATAACCTATAACTGGCACTGCAGTGCTCCCCAGTCTCCCCCACAATTATAAGCTGTGTGAGCTGAGCACAGTCAGATATATAATATATACATAGATGATGCAGGCATGCAGCACACTGGGCTGAGCAGTGCACACAGATATGGTATGTGACTGAGTCACTGTGTGTACCGTTTTTTTCAGGCAGAGAACGGATATATTAAATAAAACAACTGCACTGCTGGTGGTCACTGTGGTCAGTCACTAAACTCTGCACTCTCTTCTACAGTATCAGCCTCAGGTCAATCTCTCTCTCTCTCTCCTAATCTAAATGGAGAGGACGCCAGCCACGTCCTCTCCCTATCAATCTCAATGCACGTGTGAAAATGGCGGCGACGCGCGGCTCCTTATATAGAATCCGAGTCTCGCGAGAATCCGACAGCGTCATGATGACGTTCGGGCGCGCTCGGGTTAACCGAGCAAGGCGGGAAGATCCGAGTCGCTCGGACCCGTGAAAAAAAACATGAAGTTCGTGCGGGTTCGGATTCAGAGAAACCGAACCCGCTCATCTCTAAAAAAAAACGCTACACAGGACACAAGGACACCTCCTGAGGTTAGAAGAATTTTTTTTAATGCATAATGGTGAAAAGGGTTCTTCACAGTAAGAGCAGTAAGGATTGTGAATTCTCTGCCAGAGAAGGTAGTAATGGTGGACTCAATCAATAAGTTTAAAAATGGACTAGATAAATTCCTAATTGAAAGAAATATCCAAGGATACAACATTTAAATGATATAAAATTTTATAATACAGGTTGAACTCGATGGACATTTCTCTTTTTTCAACCTCAACAACTATGTAACTATGTAATAAAGTCGGACGGTGCACCCATACAAAATAAAAAATAAAAATAAAAAAGGAAAATAATACTTTAAACACTAATCACCAGACTCAACCCAAAGCTCAAAACTCAATCTACCGGCGCTCACAAGACGTCACCCCTTATATCAGGTATACTAAAAACTTGTAGGAGATGATAGAGGTGTACACAAACAATTATAGGGAAGGAGGGGGGAGAAACTGTATCAGAAGAAAAAGTGGGGACACTCAGGGCTCAGGGAGTAACAGCCCAGCAGCCACTGGCAGTCTGTCAGGTTATCTAGCACAATAAGACTGGCTGCATTCAATCGCTTGGTCTGTGTCCATTTGTCGATAAATTCCACATACAGTATAAGCCCCATTTATGCTAGACTTCCCGATCTGTGAACGCCGCCCTTCTCTTCATAGAAAAGAGTAATAATAAATAGTGATCTACTGTACAGATGAGGAGAAGCCGGGGATGTCCACAGGCAGAGTGTCACTACATTTGTAGGGGTTACTACAAATCATCATTTCTTTATTGCCTTTTAGAAAATGATAGACAGCATATGATTGGTTGCTATGGGCAACATCACCGATTGTCTGTTTTAGAAGCTTCAGTAAATGTATCCCTAATTGTCCAGCACATACCTCAGCTCAGCCCTAAATTCCCGCACTTTATAAGTGACTACACCTAAGCAATGTTTGTGTATTATAACGCATACTACGAGGTGCGGTATAGTTTCTAAGCATATATGAAGTCATATTAAGGCTCCATATCTTCTATACCATCACAGAAAGCCTTGATTTGTTCTAATATCTGAGTATTTTACACTAGGACAGAGCTGGGGGCCACACGGGGGCCCTTAAAGCCATGACAGGCTGCCCTGCCCAGTGCTACAAATGGCTCCTAATGTTATCCGGCTTGCAGAGGTAAATTGTATTTTACTGGAGTTGGCGCCTTAGGAACCATAGGTGGAGTTTGCGCCATGAAGTGATCAAGGCGTGAGATGGGAACCACAGTGATCTAATTCCTGAAAAGTGGATGTGAAAGAAAACACAGATAACATGTGTGTACAACTACAGAACCCATGTATGTAACACACAGGCCCAGCTCCCTGCGGCATCAGCGGCTGTCATCCTAGCACCCCATGACAGCCGAACAATGCAGGTGCTGACAGCATGGCACTCACCAGCCAGGAATGATTAGGAGGATGAAGTGAAGTGCAAATTATACAAAGAGAGATGACTTGTTCTCTGTCAGGCTAACCTTTACCAACCCGGTGTCTCAGGAGCCCCTGCTCCCCTCGGATAGCTTACATCTCAGACAACTGCCTATTTGTATCCCTCTTAAATACTCGGGTCCCTTATCACTCACCTCTCAGTCCCAGAGCCAAACTGTCACTTAATGCACCGTCGCTGTCCAGGGTGCTGAATGCTAGGAAGAGTCTTCAGCTAAAAACACTTTCAATGACAGAGAGGATGATAAGAAGACAGAGAAGCGGCATTAATACCAGTAATAGCGTTGCCATTATTCTTTAGCCTTAAGGATCTTACAACCTGCAAAAAAAGCAACAACACATTTTTGTCTATGAAAACGGACGACTGGAAGTGTTTTTATCATTTATTGTAGACATGAATTATAAGCAAACCGGCCGCTATTGTATTCTCCATCAATGTGCATATGACCATTGCTGCAAATGTCCCAGTCTGCGATTGCTTTTTTGCGGTGCATGTGTGGTTCTGCACAGACTCAGGCCCAGATTCATAACCGAATGAGCGAAAAATTCTAAGAATGGAGAACCCTTTTAACCTGAATTTTCCTACATTTTGATAAGGCGTTCCGTGTATCACATATGACCTTGTTGCCCTGCTGTTGAGACGGTGATGTCTGCAGTATTGATATATGTTTATCCTTCCATAATGACCTCGACAGAATGGTTCACGTCCCATAATGCCTCAGTAATTAGTGGGGGGAGGGGGGGCATCTGACAAGTATAATAAAACTCATCCCAAAGTCATTGTCATTGTACATAGATCCATGTCATCATTCAGTGTCAGTCACTTCCCACAGACAGGACATCTCACAACAAACTCTGATACATTTTCTGCATATTAATCGCTTTGCTGAAAAACATTAATAATGGTCTGGGAGAAAGATAAGATCCAAGGTGAAACCCTCGTGTGCTTGAGAATCTTCAGCCGCGCTGGGTAACAGATGGAGATGTTAGTCAGGGTCTCATCCATCTCATTCCCATATTACCTGCAGATGCTAATGGAGGAGCTTTCAATCTGTTCACAGAGGCCCATTTATCAACTGGTGAGATAAAGGGCCATTCCTTTACAATGTAAGTTCTCACGAGCAGGGCCCTCTCCCCTCTTTCCCTCTCTTAGACTATTTTCTACTCCATACTCCTTATAACGGCACTTGACCCTCAGTTTCTGCCACCGTGATAATGTTTATCTACCATGTACCTGTCCTACATTGTCTTGTACTGTAAGTCATTGTTTTCCTGTTTGGCTCATTTATTTATGCACCTAGTTAGGCGCTGAGGAACCCTTGTGGCGCCTTATAAATAAACAATAATAATTAATTATCATTCCATTTTTGGTGGTGTCCGTTTATAGCAGTGTTACTTCTCATATGCCACCTTAGGTCACCCCTGCTGTCTGTGGGGTAGCCTTTATCATTCGTGGGTACAGCAGGTTACCCTAAGCCTTGGTTACTCTACTTACTATACATACAGGCTTTGCCAGATAATGAGACGCCATCTAGTGGTTGTTATCCTGTAATGCAGCCAGGATGTCCAGATTCCCAATAGCAGTAAAACTCACATTTGGCTAACTACACTACTTTCCTTGATCTCTATGCTGGATGTAATTCTCAGCGTCTGCCCTTATCCTGTATGCAAGAACAATAACACAGTATAACTGCCCTTGTTCTCTAAAGTGCATGCAATTCTCAGTATATGACATAATTATCTATGTAGGAGCAGGCGGGTAAAATTCACCAGGTGTGATTTAATGTCTCAGTATTCGACGGATCATCTGCACAGTATAACTTCTCCTTGTCCATATGACTGAATTCTAGGTTCAGCTCTTAGTGCATATACAGTAGGTCCCTTGCCTGAGATACGTCTGGTTCTGGGCGCACAGGTGAGCTGCAATCTTCTGAAAGTAGGTCCTTTCCACAGGACGCCTGCTCACACTGCGTGTCGGCCCAGGGTGCTTCTTAATAAATGTATTCTACTCCTTGCACTGTCATTAGCTCAGGAGGAAAGTTCTGAGTAAATTCTAGATGAAATATCATTAGCTCGGGTTAGCGAATAAACAAGTCGCTGTGCGGCGAGAAGAGAAGACGAGGGTTGTGTAAAACGCAGAGGAGTGAGTTGAATGGGGGCATGAATTAAAACAAGTAAACCGATATTGTTCTTATCTTTTCCAGCGGGAGCATTGTCTCGGTTATTTTGCAGTACTTACACAAAATGGAACATTTAGCAAGGCCGCACTTAGCCTGACAGCTTGTCTGCACAGATGAGGACTAAATAGCAGAGGAGACAAATCATTGCTGTTTTCCCATTGTCCTCTGTACCCCAGATCATAAGCCCAGTACATCTACAACTCCGATAGTCACCGGAGCTCGCCAGGGAGACAACTACATCAGCACCGGGGACCACCGGAGAGACAGTGATTAGGGGGGATTTGGTATCATCCTTAAATTGCCCACTTACCTGTGACACTCAGTTTATAGTATTTCGGAAACACCACGTTAATATATAGTACACGTAATGATGTATATGTGGGGCCTTCCCCCTATCTCAGTGCTGCTTACGGGGGGAGAGGTATTAATCCTTCTAGAAAGGGCAAGTGGAGAATATTCAATCGTTCCCGTCAGCCCCTGGTTGCCCCAATGAAGCTTGCACTCTATGGGTGATTCAGCTGTTTTGTGCCCCCGATCTCCCATCTAGTGACGGGAAATTGCGGGGCGCAATTCAATTGTTTTGGTTTTTTTGCATGGCTATTGCACCCATAAAGGTCGGGTTTAGCCGCGTAAAGCACCTAAACCCGAACAAAGTGTTGGGCGCGATCGCGAAAAAGCGCCGTTTGGGTTCACAAATGGGTCACTTTTCGCACATTTCAGCTCACCACCGGGTTGAAATGCAAACGCCGGCAGCCATCGCGCCTGAACGGAGCTACAATTGAATAGCTCCATTTGGGCGCCATCTAGTGGATGCCGGCGGGGAAAGATTTGAATCTCGCCCTATACTTATATGGGTGTGGTATGAAAAGCCGGAATGAGGAATGTCGGCAGTCAGAATGATGACAGATTCTGACTGCATAACACCCAACATGATGGGCATTAGGTTGACAGGAAAAGTATAAACATTCATAAATGTTGACGTATTAGGTCGACATACATTTTTTACTTATTTTAGCCTAACCTGAACCTAACCCCTAACCTTAAAAATGACACAAAAATGTACTGTCAACATTTTGGTGTCGACATTGTGAACATGTCTACAGTTTGACTATGTTGGCATTAACGGATGTTGACATTTTACATGTCAACCTAACGTACACGTCGGCATTCTGGTGCTGACATTCTGACATTGTAAAAAAAGCATTTAAAATAGTTGTATGCACGTTTAAGAGCCCTTAAACTGCCTCTTCCTTTTCCCCTCAATGCTTCTTTTGGTCACTGTGCTCTTGTAGACAGCTTGCAGCGCTTCTCTATGTAGCATCCAACAGCAGTCCACAACCATGCTGACGTTCCACCTCCATCTCATAGATATCTTGATGATATGTTTCCCCCTGCTCTGCACTTACAGAAAGATTTTCAGGGAAATGAGAATTCAGCACTGCACCCTAAAACTCATCAAGCATCAAGTCTTTGTATTCCATCAGGACGTCCTGTCAGCACACTTAGGGTTTGGGTCCTTATTGTTCCCAAGAAATTTCTTTACAACAGCTTTGAAAGCTTCCAAGCATCTTTTTCAACTGTTTCCACTTTTGTTTCTAAAACTTTGGGGCACATGTAATAGCGTCCGAGTTTGCCGGAGGTGCAGGATGACGGACGATCGTTTTTTTAAACACGCCACTCATTTACAAGACATGTCTGAGATCAGCCGACATCCTGCAACTCCG
Source organism: Pseudophryne corroboree (assembly GCF_028390025.1). Classification (NCBI taxonomy): domain Eukaryota; kingdom Metazoa; phylum Chordata; class Amphibia; order Anura; family Myobatrachidae; genus Pseudophryne; species Pseudophryne corroboree. Next base: position 1,034,748,220 of record NC_086445.1, read on the forward strand.
GCAAACTCGGACACAATTACATATAGTATGCCCTTTTATCTTATGCTTCCCGACAGTCCCGGAAACTTGTTCTTAGAATGCTCCTTCTTCAAAACTTGATCAAAGGATAGTATAGAAAAGTGATCTGAAAGCGTTTATTCTCGAAATACTAAAGGCGAAAATTTCAGTTTGCGTAAAAATGCCGAAACGTTTTTGGAAAGTTTTCTGAAAATAACGCAGAAAAACCTGTAAAAAAAACGGCTATTTGATTTCAGACAATTTCTCCCTTGCATCCCTGGCACACATACACATAAAAACAATTTAGAGCTGTAACATGGAGATAATGGCCCTCATTCCGAGTTGATCCATCGCTAGCTATTTTTTGCAGAGCAGCGATCAGATAGTCGCCGCCCACGGGGGAGTGTATTTTCGCTTTGCAAGTGTGCGATCGCATGTGCAGCCAAGCGGGACGAATATATTTTTTGCAGTTTCTGAGTAAGTCTGAATTTATTCAGCCCTTGCGAGCACTTCAGCCTGTCCGGTCCAGGAATTGACGTCAGACACCCGCCCTGCAAACGCCTGGACACGCCTGCGTTTTCCCTACCACTCCCAGAAAACAGTCAGTTGACACCCACAAACGCCTTCTTCCTGTCAATCTCCTTGCGATCGGTTGTGTCCGTACGACGCGCGTGCGCATTGCGGTGCATACGCATGCGCAGTAGTAACCCGGGCCCTCATTCCGAGTTGTTCGCTCGGTAATTTTCTTCGCATCGCAGCGATTTTCCGCTAATTGCGCATGCGCAATGTTCGCACTGCGACTGCGCCAAGTAAATTTGCTATGCAGTTAGGTATTTTACTCACGGCATTACGAGGTTTTTCCTTCGTTCTGGTGATCGTAATGTGATTGACAGGAAGTGGGTGTTTCTGGGCGGAAACTGGGCGTTTTATGGGTGTGTGTGAAAAAACGCTGGTGTTTCTGGGAAAAACGCGGGAGTGGCTGGAGAAACGGGGGAGTGTCTGGGTGAACGCTGGGTGTGTTTGTGACGTCAAACCGGGAACAAAACTGACTGAACTGATCGCAGATGCCGAGTAAGTCTGAAGCTACTCAGAAACTGCTAAGAAGTGTATATTCGCAATTCTGCTAATCTTTCGTTCGCAATTTTACTATGCTAAGATTCACTCCCAGTAGGCGGCGGTTTAGCGTGTGCAAAGCTGCTAAAAGCAGCTTGCGAGCGAACAACTCGGAATGACCCCCCTGATCGATTCGCTGCGAAAAACGGCAGTGAGCAATCAACTCGGAATGAGGGCCAATGCCCCCTGGGCACCCCCTCCCTTCTTCTCACCCTGGATGGTGCCACCGCCTCACACGCCCCTACTTTTACTTCTGTCTGACTGCCATGGAAGGCTGAATGGCTGGTAATGAAAGGCTGGGGGAACATTTTGCAGATGATAAGGGTGCTCTTACATCCGTGCAATGTTTGTCTTTTACAAGTGGAGCTTTGCGATGGACAGGTTGTAGGGTTTGTGGTCTTGGCAGAATCCCAGACAGCCCAGATCAGCAATAAGAAGAGAAAACAGAGGCGTATTGATTATCTGTGATGGTCTCTTCTGGGCGAGAGATTCTCTGTAGCTCATCTTGTGTACACAGAACCCTCAGTGTTAGTTATTTTCCCAGAATTGTCCGCCGCTCCCCTCTCCCCTTTCATTATCACCTCTTAATGGGGACTGTCTCTGGGAGAAATAGAACCTCCGTGCTTTTGGGAATAGCTCCTTCTCCACTCCGCTGTGTGACAAGTGTGTTGTGCATTAGCATACAAATGGGAATTATAGATTTTAGTTTTCTCCGCAAATTCTGAAAAGACCACAGAATCGTTATTGTAAGTTTCCAGGTGAATCAGACAAAGCCGGTGCCCCGTGGTGAGGTACGCCACATTGTAATTTTATAGGCATAGTGGTGCGTCTAACTCTTTCCGTGCCAGCAGTAGATGTTACATTGTACGTTGCAGTGTAATAGATTTCACATGTGGTTATTACCATACAGTATATTACTGAGACTATGCACTACAGATGGGTTCACATTTATCTTGACCTTTGATAGGATTAACCGAGACTGGCCAGTCGGACTTAATCCCCTGCTGTAATGACTTAATCCCCTGCTGTATTGTTCTCTGTATTGTATTGCAGCTGAGAACAATAGATGAATGGTTTATGTTAATAAATCATGTTGTGCCTAGGTGCAGAAAACTAGTCAAGATAACCGTGGACCCATCTGCAGGTCTGTCAGTGAGCACTGGAAGAGTGACAACACCATATAAATGTCTTATGTGGCTACACATATGCAATGATAGATGAGTCAGCCAATAATAAAAGGACTTTTCTTATATTAAGCATGCTTAAGGGCCCGTTGAAGCTTGGGGGCCACTAGTTTAGCCGATAGTACAATTCAAATGTTGATAATTGAAAAATACTGAATAGTCCATCCACGTAGCCTGCCCTTGTAACTAATGAAAGCTTTATTGTCAGACATATCCCAAATTATTTTAATGTTTCTCCTACAATTAATCTGCTGAAAGGATGTTCCAAATGCCAAAAGCTGTCAGTCACACCTGCCTACTCCAGGAGCTCTCCCGGGCTCCTGTGAGTTTAGGCCAGCTTCCAATAGTTAGTGCAGGGTGTGATCATAATGACATATCGCCATAGTGACACATATCACATCGCCGCTTCCACGCATTTTGCAGATTTTATATATGAATAGAGTGGTCCATCCATTCTGCTGTAGGCCGTGGTTCTGTTAAGACTGGGATCACTTAATGAGAAGTTCCAGCGAATCGCGTGAAGCTTTGCAGCCAAGTGCGGAATGAGGGGGATATTTTACAGAACAGTTCTGAAAACTCTACTTATTTCTACTTCGCTCCCCATCCAGTCATTTTTGAGATAGCACTTTTTATTTGGGATTTTTACCTATTTTAGAAAATTCTCCCCTCCCGATCTTTGTGGATGAGTTAAACGACCAGTATGAGGTTAATCAGCATCTTTATAACATGTTTGTCTGTAGTTAAAAAATAATGTCAATGTAATGATTAACATGCATACTGTAAGGGACAGTCTCCGCGCTGTGTCTGGAACGGTCATTGTGGCGCACATTGTAGAGAATTAAATTAGCCACCATCATTTTTACAAGGCGTGCTGTAAACCTAAAAGGACTCCTGATTCTGAAAACGGTAACTGTGTTTGCAAATAATGTAAAACCTCCTTCTAAGCTTAATATGAGTCTCGTTCCCTGTTTGTGTATCATGTGTACAGTATGTGCAATTAAATTTACGATGACGTCCTGCGATCACTGACGTCTGGATGTTTTTCTCTTGCAGCCAGAGATTTTGAAGGTGAAGAGGAATTTCTGGACATTCTAGGCATCACCAGAGAACAGTCCGGGAAGTACGAGTGTAAGGCGGCCAATGAGGTGGCCTCAGCGGATGTGAAACAAGTCCGGGTCACTGTGAACTGTGAGTATGGTGACACAACTGGGGAATGCGTCTGCTCTAAGGTGGACAAGTCAGAGGGTTGCTTCAAACTGTAGAATATGGCAGCTCTTGCTTGAGACTGGTAGATGGATATTGCTAACAAGGTTCTGGCAATTATACTTATACATTACTACGTTACACTAAGGAGGATATAGGATGGAATTTGTTAATTCAGCGGGCGCCACATAAGTAAACTAGAGATGACGGGTTCGGTTTTACTCGGATTTACTCGGTTCTCAAAACGGCATCTTATTTGCTCATGGACGTCACGTGTTTTGGATAGCCAATAAGAAAAATCCAGATAAAACCTAACTGGCGTTAATTCTAGTGTTACATCCGAACCTGCTCATCTCTAAAATAAACATCAGATCGCCAGTTATTCGGTTCAGACTGCCACTGCTGCGATGGGGACCGGAGTGATTACGGAATGTATACTGCCCTCTGGTGTTTTTCTCATTAACACTGTACTTGCATCTGTAAATTAATGAGGGAGAGATTTAAATGAAAAGATACTTTGTACAGGAACAGCAGCTGCTAAGTAGGCTAAGGAGAAAAGCATTATGTACAGGGAGGATGGTGGGACTGGGTTCAGAGGGCATTTAAATGGGTGTGGTTCAAAATGTCAAAGTTCAGGATGTGAACACTAAGAATGTCGACACTGTAAATGTCGGCATGTCGACCAATGCGGATTTGCGGTGCAAGGTGAGTATGCCTAAACCATAAACCTTACCACATCCTAACCTGAACACTAACCTTAAATGCACCATAATCGGAATCTAACCCTAGCTCAGCCTAACCCTAACCCAGCCTAACCATAACCCTAGACTTAATTCTAATCTTAGCCTAACCCTAAATATAATCACATCCTAACCCTAATCCCAACCCTAATCTCATCCTAACCCTAAACATAACCCTAATCACAGCCTAACCCCTGACCCTAAATATAACCCTAATCCCATTCCTAATCCCAGCCTAACCATAACCCTAGACCTAATTCTAATATCAGCCTAACCCTAAATCTAATCACATCCTAACCCTATTCTCAAACTAACCCTAAACATAACCCTGATCACAACCTAACCCCTGACCCTAAACCTAACCCTAATCCCAGCCTAACCATAACCCTAAACCTAATCACAGCCTAACCCTAAACCTAATCACAACCTAATCCTAAACATAATCCCAACCCTAATCACAGCCTAACCCCTAAACCTAACCCTAATCACAGCCTAACCATTATCCTAGACCTAACCGTAATCTCAGTCTAACTCGAATTGCAGCCTAACCCTACATTTAATCTCAGGCTAACCCTAAATTTAATCTGAGCCTTACACTAATTGCAGCCTAACCCTAACCTAATTGCAGCCTAACTCCTAAACATAACCCTAATCCCCACCCAAATTTCAGACTAACCCTAAACATAACCCTAAACACAGCCTAAACCTAACCCTAATCCCAGCCTAACCATAACCCTAGACCTAACCCTAAACCTAATCACAGCCTAACCCTAAACCTAATCACAACCTAATCCTAAACATAATCCCAACCCTAATCACAGCCTAACCCCTAATCCTAACCCTAATCACAGCCTAACCATAACCCTAGACCTAACCCTAATCTCAGTCTAACCCTAATTGCAGCCTAACCCTACATTTAATCTCAGGCTAACCCTAAACTTAATCTGAGCCTTACACTAATTGCAGCCTAACCCTAAACCTAATCGCAGCCTAACTCCTAAACCTAACCCTAATCCCCACCCAAATTTCATCTTAACCCTAAACATAAACCTAAACACAGCCTAAACCTAACCCTAATCCCAGCCTAACCATAACCCTAGACCTAACCCTAATCTCAGTCTAACCCTAATTGCAACCTAACCCTAAACCTAATCTCAGGCAAACTCTAAACCTAATCTCAACCTTACCCTAATTGCAGCCTAACCCTAATCCCCACCCAAATCTCAGACTAACCCTAAACATAACCCTAAACACAGCTAACCCTAAACCTACCCTAATCCAAACCCTAATCTCAGCCTAACCCTAAATCTAATCTCAGCCTAACCCTACAGCTAATTTCATCTTTACCCTAATTGCAGCCAAACCCTAAACCTAATCATCCCCTAACCCTAAACCTAACCCTAATCCCAACCTTAATCTTAGCCTAAACCTAACCCTAATCCCAGCCTAACCATAACCCTAGACCTAACCCTAATCTCAGTCTAACCCTAATTGCAACCTAACCCTAAACCTAATCTCAGGCAAACTCTAAACCTAATCTCAACTTTACCCTAATTGCAGCCTAACCCTAATCCCCACCCAAATCTCACACTAACCCTAAACATAACCCTAAACACAGCTAACCCTCTACCTACCCTAATCCAAACCCTAATCTCAGCCTAACCCTAAATCTAATCTCAGCCTAACCCTACAGCTAATTTCATCTTTACCCTAATTGCAGCCAACCCCTAAACCTAATCATCCCCTAACCCTAAACCTAACCCTAATCCCAACCTTAATCTCAGCCTAAACCTAACCCTAATCCCAGCCCTAATCTAATTTTTACCCTAATCATAAACCACCTAACCATAAACCTAGACCTAGCCCTAATCGCAGCCTAACCCTGATCACAGCCTAACCCTAAATTTAATCACAGCCTAACCCTAATCTCAGACTAACCCTAAACATAACGCTAACCACAGATGAACTTTACACCTAACCCTAACCTCTAAACCTAATCCCAACCCTAATGTTATCCTAACCCTAACGTTAACCCTAATCCCAGCCTAACCATAACCCTAAACCTAACTCTTATCGCAGCCTAACCGTAATAGCAGTCTAAAGCTGCGTACACATGGTGCGACCCGTGCGGCGGCCGATACTGACTGTATTGACGCCAGAGGCATGAGCCTCTAATATAGTATTGGACCTGCCTGCACCCACTATACAGTATTTCATTGCGCGGGACAGCGCATCGGCATCGCAAGGTGCATACACATGGGGCCTAATTCAGACCTGATCGCTAGGGTGCATTTTTTGCATCCCTGCGATCATGTAGTCGCCGCCTATAGGGGAGGGGGAATTCGCTGTGCAGGTGTGCGATCGCATGTGCAGGAGAGCTGCACAAACAGAAGTTTGTCCAGTCTCCGCACAGCCCAGGACTTACTCTTCCAGTGCGATGATCGAGGCCAGAGCGAACGCCTCCAAACGCCTGGTTCATCCTGCGTTTCTGTGGACACTCCTTAAAAACGGTCAGTTGCCACCCACTAATGGCCTCTTCCTGTTAGTCACCTTGCGATCACCTGTGCGATTGCTTTTCTCACACCATCCCGTCACTGCCTGCCGATCCCCATCGCTGCGGACCGACGCGCCTGCACGTTGCGGTACAAGCGCAGTTCAGACCTAATCGCTGGCTGTACAAAAACGCAGCCTGGCCGCCAGGTCTGAATTACCCCGATATGCACTATTTCTGCAGCAGGGTACACTGTGTTCCACAAGGAAAACATTGGGTGTAGAGTGGATCTTGATCCAGAGGCACCAACAGGCTAAAGCTTTAGGATGTCCCAGGATGCACTGGGGCCTCCTCTATAACCCCGCCTCCAGGCACTGTGAGCTCAGTTTTTCAGTTGGTGTTGCAGCAGCAGGTCACCATAACAGGAGCGCTGCACTGGGTAGCCCTGAAAAAGCTTTTTCTGACAGAAAATTTCTTCAAAACCGGGCTGTCAGCGCTGTATGTCAGGGTGACACTTTAGTGCTGCAGCTCCATCATTAGTAATAGCTGTGGCTGTTCTTTGGAACTGCAGGACAAGGTCTCTCTTGTAAAGCTTCCTGTATACAGCACTGTGTCTTTACAAACACTTGAGTATTCTATATGTCTTTATACAGACAGGGTTAGTTAAGAAAAAGTGTACCGATTACAGAATATGTTGTACGAGTATTCTGTCATATACCTCCGGTCTAGGGCCGCGCTGTGTTTTTATATATATATATATATATATATATATATATATAAAATTAGTTCAGTACAGTTTTATTGTAATCTAATAATTATCTGCATTGCTAATGTGACTGTGTGTGCCTGTATCCGCTGTGAGGTTTCACTTTCAGTGTTTCCCAGAGATCTATCACTATATTCTGTACCGTCAGGGTCGTTTATATAATGCGTCACAGTATTTACCTATTACGTGTATTCTACTGTGTACTCAGTCACATAATATCGGATTTATTTGCAGGTATTATACTCTGTCTGGCTTCATCGTACTAAACCCTCTCTGTGTTGCATTTGTGTACAGTGTCTACCAGAAAGGGCAGGAAGTCTGTGGACGTTCCTGCATAATGCGGAGCATGCACCAAGGATTTACCAGAGGGGGAAGCTGTGTATGATGGTCTGTGTATTATGTGCCATACACCCTCTAGATAGTCCACGGCTCCTGTAACCAACCAAGTGGGAAAATTCACTGCCGGTGGATTCTCATGTCACCCGCCTAGTGGTGTCATCCACTCTGCCTGTCACCATTGTCACTTCACTGAAGTAACCAACAGATAAGCGTATGGAGGGATGCCTGAAATCTATTTACTCCCTGACAGGTGCTGTACATAGACCCACAATTGCTGCCTCCTGGGCTGCTAAAGGTATTGAAGCATGGGTTCAGGCATTACAGGAAGAGCTGCCCGAGGATATATCTGACAATGCCAGACAATACCTGTCTCACATCACCACCGCCTCTTATTATATTCAAGAGGCGTCCGCTGAGGCGGGTGTGTTGGCGGCCAAGGCGTCGACAACATCTGTCCTGGCTCGTATTATGTGGTTGAGGTTACGGAAGGTGGACCTGGACTCCAAAAAGACCTTGGAGGTACTTTCTTTTAAGGGAGACATCTTGTTTGGGGAAGACTTAAATAAAATTGTGTCTGAACTGGCGGCTGCCAAGACTGCCTTTCTCCCAAATACTAATCCTTCTGCACAGAAGGCAAAAGGTACCACTTTTCATTCCTTTCGATCTCAAGGAAAAGCAAAAGGTCAGGCATACCCGAGACAATCTCATGCTTCCAAAACCACTAAGCCCAAGGCAAAGCAGTCCTGGGCGGCCCGTCAGCCTGCTTCTAAACAAGACAAGCCGCCGACTTCTGCAGTTCACCCAGGTCTGGTTAAAGACCACTTCAGACGCATGGGTGTGAGAAGTTGTCTCTCACTGGTACGCAGTCTCTTTCAAGAGATGTCCCCCTTGCCAGCTTTGCACCACGGTCATCCCTTTGGATCCACTAAAGGTGCAAACTCTGCAGCAGGTTGTGAGTTTCCTCCTGGATACAGGAGTGGTAGTGCTGTTACCTTTGTCCCAAAAGGGCAGTGGTTACTACTCGACCCTGTTTCTAGTCCCGAAACCCAATGGGTCATTCCGGCCTATACTCAACCTCAAATCACTAAACAAGTTTGTGAGAGTGTCCAAGTTCCGTATGGAGACGCTGCGCTCAATTGTGCTGGCGATGGAACCCGGAGACTATATGGTATCCCTGGATATTCAGGATGCGTACCTGCATATACCTATTGCCAAGTCACATCAGCAGTATCTGCAGTTTGCTATTGGCAATCTTCACTATCAGTTCCAGGCTTTGCCATTTGGACTGGCTACGGCTCCTTGGATATTCACCAAGGTCATGGCCGTAATGACAGCACATCTCCGTCGCCTGGGAGTCAGGATCCTGCCGTATCTTGATGACTTGCTGATCCTGGCAATCTCCCATGATGTCCTCCTCAGTCATCTACAACTCATGTCCTCCTCAGTCATCTACAACAGCTCATCAAATTGAAGAAATCCTCGCTGGTCCCAGCTCAGAGCATGGTGCACCTGGGGGCACACCTGGACACACACAGTCAACGTCTGTTTGTGTCTCCAGAGAAAGTCCTGAAGCTTCAGGATAGGATAAGATGCTTCCTCTGTCGCCCCAGAGTGTCGATACACTCAACGATGCAAGTACTTGGCCTGATGGTGTTGGCATTAGACATGGTAGAGTACACTCAATTTCATTCCCGTCCTCTGCAGAGGTTAATCCTTTCCAAGTGGGACGGCCTACCTCATCGGATTAGATCTCACATGATTACGTTAACACCGGAGGTTCGCCAATCGCTGACCTGGTGGCTCCAGGACCAGCAGTTGAGCAGGGGCTGTCCTGCTCAACTGGGTCCTGCTGACGATGAATGCCAGTCTGCGGGGATAGGGAGCGTTGTTGGAGCAACACTCTTTCCAGGGTCGTTGGACCAAGGAGGAGTCCCTCCTCCCGATAAACATTCTGGAACTGTGGGTGGTGTTCAATGTGTTAACACTCACACTGCCTCTGGTACAGAACAGGCCTGTTCAAGTACAGTCGGACAATGCCACCACGTTGGCATACATCAACCATCAAGGTGGCACTCGAAACCGCATGGCAATGTTAAGTGTCAAAAATCCTTCAATGGGCAGAATGCCATCTGCCAGCAATATCAGCAGTGTTCATTACGGGGGTCCTAAACTGGGAAGTGGACTTCCTCAGTCGCCAGGACATACATGCCGGAGAGTGGAGTCTTCATCCGGAAGTCTTTCAACTCCTAGTGGACTCGTGGGGCCTACCAGATGTAGACCTGATATCGTTTCGACACAATAACAAAGTTCCGGTCTTCGGTTCAAGGACCAGGGATACTTAAGCAGCACTCGTGGACGCACTAGCCATTCCATAGAACTTTTTGGCTGCCTTACGTGTTCCCTCCAGTGTCACTCCTGCCCACGGTCCTGCGGAAGTTCAAGCAAGAAGGAGGAATACTACTTCTAGTCGCTGAGGCGTGGCCCTTACGGCATTGTTTCTCAGACCTGCAGGGTCTCTCGATAGAGGTCCTCTTCTACTTCCTCAATGACCAGACCTCCTCGTTCAGGGCCCTTGTCTCTATCCAGACTTTGCCAGACTGGCTTTGACGGTGTGACTCTTGAAGCATCACTCCTGAGGGCCAAAGGATTCTCTGAGGTGGGCATTCAAATTATGTTGAAAGCCCATAAGCCGGCATCTGCCCGGATCTATTACAGGGTCTGGAATTCTTACTTCACCTGGTGTGCTGATAAGAACTATGATGCGTACAGATTCAAAACATCCAGAATCCTGGCTTTCCTGCCACAAGGCCTAGACTTAGGCCTTCGTCTGGCCTCCCTCAAGGTTCACATATCTGCCTTATCGGTGTGGTTTCAGAGACAAATTGACGTTCATACATTCACTCAGGGTGTGCTATGGATTCAGCCTCCCTATGTCCCTTCTGTGGTTCCATGGGATCTGTCTGTTGTCCTGAATGCCCTGCAAGAGTCTCCATTTGAACGTCTTGAGTCAGTGGACTTTAAATGGCTCACAGCCAAGGTCCTGTTTCGGCTGGCTATTGCCTCTGCTAGAAGGGTGTTGGACTTATGCGCTTTGTTCTGTCGCCCACCCTTTCTAATATTCCATCGTGACCGGGCAGTTTTGAGAACTCGCCCAGGTTACTTACCTAAAGTGGTGTCATCTTTTCACCTTAACCAAGAGATTGTGGTTCCAGCCTCTATCTCTTCTGACTTGTCCCCCAAAGAACGGTCTTTGGATGTGATAAGGGCTCTCCGTATATATGTGGAGAGGACTGCCTCTATCCGGAGGTCTAATACCCTTTTTGTACTGTTTGGTTTCCACAAACGTGGCTGGCCTGCGAATAAGCAAACCTTGGCCAGATGGATTAGAATCGTGATTGCACAAGCTTATGCGCAGGCTGGACTCCCAGCTCCTGCTGCTATTAAAGCCCATTCTACTCGGTCTGTTGGACCTTCTTGGGCGGCCCGCCATGGCGCGTCCGCAGAACAATTGTGCAAGGCGGCTACGTGGTCCTCAGTGAACAGGTTCATTAGGTTCTATGCCTTTGATACTTCCGCCTCCCAGGATGCTTAATTTGGACACCGGGTTCCCATAACCGCTAAGGCGCGTCCCCTCCCTTGAGGAACTGCTTTAGGACATCACCCAATGTTTTCCCTGTGGAACACAATGTACCTTGCTGCAGAAAAGGAGAGTTATGGTAGACTTACCATGGTTAAATCTCTTTCTGCGAGGAACACTGGATTCCTTAGTGGGCCCACCCTGACGCACCTAGCTTCTATGGGTTTGTATGGCATTAGCCGCTAGCCCCTTCCCCTGTTGTGAGAATGTGGTTCTATGTGACTAACATCTGACGACTCTTTTACCTGCTCCTTCATTGGACTGGTTAACGAAACTGAGCTCCAGTGCCTGGAGGCGGGGGTTACAGAGTAGGCCCCAATGCATCCTGGGACAGCCTAAAGCTTTAGCCTGTTGGTGCCTCTGGATCAAGATCCACTCTACACCCAATGTTTTCCCTGTGGAACCCAGTGTACCTCGCAGAAAGAGAGTTAACCATGGTGAGTCTACCATAACTCTCCTTATTCACTTCCGATATGGACTATATCGCAGGTAAAATCTCACACTGTGTATGCACTTTAAAACTTATTTCAGTCTAAACCTAATCGTAGCCTAACCCTTACCCTTAAATCATAAAAGGTTGCTGACATTCTATTGTTGACATTCACAATGTCAGCATTCTGACATGTCAACATTCCATCAATGTTGATGTTCAGACCGTGCCGACATTCTCTTGTCGACATTCTGGATAATGACAGTATGACCCTTTAAACTGGCGTAATGCAGCCACTCCATCCAGTTGGTAAATGAGCCAATTAGCGGCTTGGCGGAAATGTGCTGTTCGGAAACGGCACCTCGCGGCCATATACATCACTACCTCTCCTTGCAGTCCATATAGGTACTGATCCTGCCGTAAAGGGGGATATGGGAGTGTTCAGAGGCACATTGTCCCTCAGGCAACATTCAGATGGACTTTTTGCCCTGTTTCAAAAACTCAACAGGTGATTTTGTCCGCCTCCTCTCACATCCAGAACCCTGGGACATGACGCTGTCCCCATTATCCACACCTCTTCTGACTCTTTCAGGAAGGACAGAAGAATCCTTGGGTTTGCACAAAGACTCAAGAGCTAACATTTAACCTGAGTACTGAGCATCTGATTGGCTCCAGGACATTAATGGCTCTGTTCTCTGGAGGAAAGTTACTCTGATTACGGGGGTCATTCCGAGTTGATCGCTAGCTGCCGTTGTTCGCAGCGCAGCGATCAGGCTAAAAAACGGCATTTCTGCGCATGCGTATGCACCGCAATGCGCACACGTGACATACGGGTACAAAGGCATTTGTTGTATTGCACAGGTTCTAGCGAAGTTTTCAAGCGCACTGACAGTTGCAAGAAGATTGACAGGAAGGGGGCATTTCTGGGTGTCATCTGACCGTTTTCAGGGAGTGTTTGCAAAAACGCAGGCGTGTCTGAAAAAACGCAGGCGTGGCTGGGCGTTCGCTGGGCGGGTGTATGACGTCAAATCCGGACACGAATAGGCTGAAGTGATCACAAGCGCTGAGTAGGTTCAGAGCTGCTCTGACACTGCACAAACTGTTTTTACAGAGCTCGGCTGCACATGTGTTCTCACTTCTGCTAAGCTAAAATACACTCCCCAGTGGGCGGCGGCATAGCGTTTGCACGGCTGCTTAAACTAGCTAGCAAGCGATCAACTCAGAATGACCCCCTGTATCTGCTCACCACAGTACTGAAGGCTCTGCACACAATCTAGTTTCATTGCAGTAATACCATCATATTCAACAACAGAAATAGCAGAATGGTTGAATTCTAAAACTTAAAAACATTATACAAGGTTACACTGTAAATAACCTGCTGATCTTGCTACGGAAAATTTTCCCTACTCTTTAAAATGCTGTGTCCCAACCCCCATTCCCCCCCAAAAAAAACAAAAAAAACAAAACATAAATAAACATTAACAAAACACAACTTAACATGGCTCATAAATGCTTATTCCAGCTAGTATAGAAATTTGTCCCCAGCCCCGGTAGCTAATGTACAAGTCAGACCCCAGTCCTGGTGGCTAGCTTAGAAATTAGTTCCCAGTCTCCATAGCTAGTGTAGAAGTCAGACCCCAGTCCTGGTGGCTGGTGTACAAGTCAGACCCCAGTCTAGGTGGCTAGTGTAGAAGTCAGACCCCAGTCTTAGTGGCTAGTGTAGAAGTCAGACCCCAGTCTTAGTGGCTAGTGTAGAAATCAGTCCCCAGTCTTAGTGGCTAGTATATAAGTCAGATCCCAGTCCTAGAGGATAGTGTAGAAATTAGTTCCCAGCCCCAGTAGCTAGTGTAGAAATCAGAACCTAGTCCTGGTGGCTAGTGTAGAAGTCAGACCCTAGTCCTGGTGGCTAGTATAGAAGTGTTAGGATCTCCTGCTCTGTGCTGCCACGTCGTCATGACAACCGGGAGACAAGTGCTAGCGGAGTAATCTGAGCGTAGCTGATACTCCGGTTCGGGTCTTTTGCTGTGCAGTGGTTACAGGCTCTGTGCACGGCAGGGGATCCGGTGCTGGTTTTTGTGCTCACAGTCTGTGAGGTCTGAGTGGGGCGTGGACAGCACCTGCTATATAAACCCTCTTCTCAGATTAGGCAGATGCTGCTGAATCTTTGTTGGTTAGTCAGTTCCTGAAAGTTAGCTAGTACTGTGTAACTTTGTATTTGTTTGTTGCTTACTGCAAATAGGCCTTGGGATTTGGTACTACACTCTGCCAATCCAGACCTAGCAGTAAGACTGGAGTCAGTCGTTTAACCTGCTGGGGTTCTTTTGCTACTCTGTGAACCTAGCAAGTTTGCGGCTGTATTCTCAGACTTGCCTGCCAAAATCCTTTCTCACTGTGCAAGGTGTTCAGATGTCAGTTTAGTGGCAGTAAGCTGAACCAGTGCACTGCAAGTGAGGACTAGGATTGTGGAGACTCTCCTTGTGTCTATTATTCCATCTCTGACCAAGGAGTTTACTGCCACACCCGTAGGTAACCCTTTAGGGTTTTGCTGTTGCCCTTAGCAACAGCATTTCGAATTCTCTATGTATTAAATCACAACATCTCGCTTCTTTCCATCTGAGCATTCCTAATACTAGGGAGACACCCAGTTTCTTAGCCTTTGGGCTTCTCTGTTCACTTTGTGTTTATTTTGTTACCCTATCACCTTCTGTGTATGTAATGTCATATTCCCCAGTCTGTCTGTGAGTTCATTTGTTTTGCATCCCTCTCCGTTCAGACACCAGTACATTCCTGCTGGCACTGGTGTGCATAACAAGAAGTCAGACCCCAGTCCTGGTGGCTAGTGTAGAAATCAAATTCTAGTCATGGTGGCTAGTGTAGAAGTTGGACCCCAGTCTTGGTGGCTAGTGTAGAAGTCAGACCCCAGTCCTGGTGGCTGGTGTAGAAATCAGACCCTAATCATGATGGCTAGTGTAGAAGTCAGACCCCCAGTCCTAGTGTCTAGTGTAGAAATTAGTTCCCAGCCCCAGTAGCTAGTGTAGAAATCAGAACCTAGTCATGGTGGCTAGTGTACAAGTCAGAACCCAGTCCTAGTGGCTAGTGTAGAAATCAGACCCTAGTCATGGTGGCTAGTGTAGAAGTCAGACCCCAGTCCTGGTGGCTAGTATAGCAATCAAATCCTAGTCCTGGTGGCTAGTGTAGAAGTTGAACCCCAGTCTTGGTGGCTAGTGTAGAAGTCATACCCCAGTCCTGGAGGTAAATTTACTAAGATGGGAGTTCTATTTAAGATGGATTGTTGCCCATAGCAACCAATCAGATTCTACTTCTCATTTATCTAGCACCTTCTAGAAGATAATACATGGAATGTTATTGGTTGCTATGGGCAACATCCCATTTTAAATAGAACTCCCATCTTAGTAAATTTACCCCCTAGTGTAGGAGTCAGACCCCAGTCCTGGTGGCTAGTGTAGAAATCAAATCCTAGTCATGGTGGCTAGTGTAGAAGTCAGACCCCAGTCCTGGTGGCTAGTGTAGAAATAAAATCCTAGTCATGGTGGCTAGTGTAGAAGTCAGACCCCAGTGCTGGTGGCTAGTGTAGAAGTCAGACCCCCAGTCCTGGTGGCTAGTGTAGAAATCAAATCCTAGTCATGGTGGCTAGTGTAGAAGTCAGACCCCAGTCCTGGTGGCTAGTGTAGAAATCAGAAACTAGTCATGGTGGCTAGTGTAGAAGTCAGAACCCAGTCCTGGTGGCTAGTATAGCAATCAAATCCTAGTCCTGGTGGCTAGTGTAGAAGTTGAACCCCATTCTTGGTGGCTAGTGTAGAAGTCAGACCCCAGTCCTGGTGGCTAGTGTAGAAATCAAATCCTAGTCATGGTGGCTAGTGTAGAAGTCAGACTCCAGTCCTGGTGGCTAGTGTAGAAGTCAGACCCCAGTCCTGGTGGCTAGTGTAGAAATCAAATCCTAGTCATGGTAGCTAGTGTAGAAGTCAGACCCCAGTCCTGGTGGCTAGTGTAGAAATCAGACTCCAGTCCTGGTGGCTAGTGTAGAAATCAGACCCCAGTCCTGGTGGCTAGTGTAGAAATCAGACCCCAGTCCTGGTGGCTAGTGTAGAAATCAAATCCTAGTCATGGTAGCTAGTGTAGAAGTCAGACCCCAGTCCTGGTGGCTAGTGTAGAAATCAGACTCCAGTCCTGGTGGCTAGTGGAGAAATCAGACCCCAGTCCTGGTGGCTAGTGTAGAAATCAGACTCCAGTCCTGGTGGCTAGTGTAGAAATCAGACTCCAGTCCTGGTGGCTAGTATAAAAAGTATGAATGGTGACATTTCCCTTACTCCCCTCGCAGTGAACTCCCATTTGGCTGACCCAGGTCAATGCTGGGGGAGCGTCCACACCCTGGGGCAGCTAGCGGCAGTGACTCAGAGAGAACGATCGTTCCCCAGGGAGTTTCTCTCTTGCTTTCCCAGGCCGGTGCCTATGTAGCGGTCGCACCATTCCATAATACTGGTAATCTGATGCATTTTAAATTCTATCAGGAGTTTACATCAAATGTAATACTCTTTTATATTGCATACATCTAATGCATTTGGTTTTTGGCTATTATTCGGTCCATAAATCATGACGCCTGGCTTAAAATAAGACCAGTTTGGTCTGCGACGTAACTGCTTCTTGTGAACAGACAGCCGCGGCATGTATGTGATTTGTTTACCGCGTGTGTGCCGTCGGATACGTCTGTCCATTTAGTAAAAATTTGTAAAACCTTGAGCCTAAACCGTGTACCGTGGCACGCCATTCACCGCCACAAACCCCTCTCTGGCTGTATTTGTGCGCGTGTGGTATATAGTGCATTAACAGGGAGCGTATGTTAATATGATTTCTATTCCCCCACAGACGCTCCCGTCATCACTGAGTCTAAGAGCATTGAGGCTATCATCGGTAAGCAGGCGTGCCTCCGCTGCGAAGCCGCTGCCGAACCCAAACCCGATTTCGAGTGGTATAAGGATGACACAAGGTGAACATATGGATTTTTATGTTAATGACTATGGGGGTAATTCCAAGTTGATCGCAGCAGGATTTTTGATAGCAATTGGGCAAAACCATGTGCACTGCAGGGGAGGCAGATATAACATGTGCAGAAAGAGTGAGATTTGGGAGGGTTATTTTATTTCTGTGCAGGGTAAATACTGGCTGCTTTATTTTTACACTGCAAATTAGATTGCAGATTGAACACACCACACCCATATCTAACTCTCTCTGCACATGTTAAATCTGCCTCCCCTGCAGTGCACATAGGCCCTCATTCCGAGTTGATCGCTCGGTAATTTTCTTCGCATCGCAGTGAAATTCCGCTTAGTACGCATGCGCAATATTCGCACTGCGACTGCACCAAGTAATTTTACAATGAAGATAGTATTTTTACTCACGGCTTTTTCTTCGCTCTGGCGAACGTAGTGTGATTGACAGGAAATGGGTGTTACTGGGCGGAAACACAGCGTTTTCGGGGCGTGTGGATAAAAACGCTACCGTTTCCGGAAAAAACGCAGGAGTGGCCGGAGAAACGGGGGAGTGTCTGGGCGAACGCTGGGTGTGTTTATGACGTCAAACCAGGAACGACAAGCACTGAACTGAACGCAGATGCCGAGTAAGTCTGAAGCTACTCTGAAACTGCTAAGTAGTTTGTAATCGCAATATTGCGAATACATCGGTCGCAATTTTAAGAAGCTAAGATACACTCCCAGTAGGCGTAGGCTTAGCGTGAGCAACTCTGCTAAATTCGCCTTGCGAGCGATCAACTCGGAATGAGGGCCATAGTTTTGCCCAATTGCTAACAAAAATCCTGCTGCGATCAACTTGGAATTACTCCCTATATACATTGTGCAGGAGGGGGGAAGGGAAGGTGAATTTGAACAATTGTGACACAAAGGATTGTGTTATTGCATCAGAAGTGAAGTTATTGTCTGGGTACGTGTATATATAATTTATTATAAGAAGGAATAAAGCAATACACATTGTATATTAGTGTTCTTAGTTTGTTGATCTGAAGTTTAAAAATAGGTAAAGACGTCATTTTAGGGGGGGGGGTCCCCCCTTACCCAGCTTTATATACTGTGCTTAAACTTGGATATCCTTAAAACCTGGACTGTTATGGAGCCTTGAGAACTGAGTTTTGGAACTATATAAGTAATTGTTTTATTCACGATGATTGAGGTTTTGGGATACTGTATTATTATTGAAGCACCATGAATAAAATCTACTGAAACACATTTGATAAATTCCAAAACATGATTGTGAGACCCAGGAGCTTACACTCAGCATAACACAGATGTTATCTGTACAGGGATGGTATGGGAATAAGGGAGGATAGGATGATCTATTGACAGATTTGGCCAAACCATTTATTTATCTCTAAATCATTGCACATAATAACCTTTGTCTCTGTATTGTTTTCTACACCTGACATGCAGGATAAACAGCGCCCAGGGCCTGGATATAAAGAGTATGGGAAACCGATCCACTCTGCTGGTGGCCAATGTCACTGAGGAACACTATGGAAACTACACCTGTGTGGCCGCTAACAAGCTGGGAGTCACCAACACCAGCCTATACCTCTATAGTGAGTATAGATACTACTGTACAGACTACATCCTGAGTGTCCAGCACATATACACCAGCCTATACCTCTATAGTGAGTATAGATACTACTGTACAGACTACATCCTGAGTGTCCAGCACATATACACCAGCCTATACCTCTATAGTGAGTATAGATACTACTGTACAGACTACATCCGGAGTGTCCAGCACATATACACCAGCCTATACCTCTATAGTGAGTATAGATACTACTGTACAGACTACATCCTGAGTGTCCAGCACATATACACCAGCCTATACCTCTATAGTGAGTATAGATACTACTGTAAAGACTAAAGCCTGAGTGTCCAGCACATACACACCAGCCTATACCTCTATAGTGAGTATAGATACTACTGTACAGACTACATACGGAGTATCCAGCTCATATACACCAGCCTATACCTCTATAGTGAGTATAGCTACTACTGTACAGACTACATCCGGAGTGTCCAGCACATATACACCAGCCTATACCTCTATAGTGAGTATAGATACTACTGTACATACTACTCTCTGAGTGTCCAGCACATATACACCAGCCTATACCTCTATAGTGAGTATAGATACTACTGTACAGACTACATCTTGAGTGTCCAGCACATATACACCAGCCTATACCTCTATAGTGAGTATAGATACTACTGTACAGACTACATCCGGAGTGTCCAGCACATATACACCAGCCTATACCTCTATAGTGAGTATAGATACTACTGTACAGACTACATCCGGAGTATCCAGCACATATACACCAGCCTATACCTCTATAGTGAGTATAGATACTACTGTACAGACTACATCTTGAGTGTCCAGCACATATACACCAGCCTATACCTCTATAGTGAGTATAGATACTACTGTACAGACTACATCCGGAGTGTCCAGCACATATACACCAGCCTATACCTCTATAGTGAGTATAGATACTACTGTACAGACTACATCTTGAGTGTCCAGCACATATACACCAGCCTATACCTCTATAGTGAGTATAGATACTACTGTACAGACTACATCCGGAGTGTCCAGCACATATACACCAGCCTATACCTCTATAGTGAGTATAGATACTACTGTACAGACCACATCTGGAGTGTCCAGCACATATACACCAGCCTATACCTCTATAGTGAGTATAGATACTACTGTACAGACTACATCCTGAGTGTCCAGCACATATACACCAGCCTATACCTCTATGGTGAGTATAGATACTACTGTACAGACTACATCCGAAGTGTCCAGCACATATACACCAGCCTATACCTCTATAGTGAGTATAGATACTACTGTACAGACTACATCCGGAGTATCCAGCACATATACACCAGCCTATACCTCTATAATGAGTATAGATACTACTGTACAGACTACATCCGGAGTGTCCAGAACATATACACCAGCCTATACCTCTATAGTGAGTATAGATACTACTGTACAGACTACATCCGGAGTGTCCAGCACATATACACCAGCCTATACCTCTATAATGAGCATAGATACTACTGTACAGACTACATCCTGAGTGTCTAGCACATATACACCAGCCTACACCTCTATAGTGAGTATAGATACTACTGAACAGACTACTTCCTGAGTGTCCAGCACATATACACCAGCCTACACCTCTATAGTGAGTATAGATATTACTGTACAGACTACATCCTGAGTGTCCAGCACATATACACCAGCCTATACCTCTATAGTGAGTATAGATACTACTGTACAGACTACACCCTGAGTGTCCAGCACATATACACCAGCCTATACCTCCATAGTGAGTATAGATACTATTGTACAGACTACATCCGGAGTGTCCAGCACATATACACCAGCCTATACCTCTAAAGTGAGTATAGATACTACTGTACAGACTACATCCTGAGTGTCCAGCACATATACACCAGCCTATACCTCTATAGTGAATATAGATACTACTGTACATACTACTCTCTGAGTGACCAGCACATATACTCCAGCCTATACCTCTTTAGTGAGTATAGATACTATTGTATATACAACATCCTGAGTGTCCAACACATATACACCAGCCTATACCTCTATAGTGAGTATAGATACTACAGTACAGACTACATTATGGGTGTCCAGCACATATACACCAGCCTATACCTCTATAGTGAGTATAGATACTACTGTACAGACTACATCCTGAGTGTCCAGCACATATACACCAGCCTACACCTCTATAGTGAGTATAGATACTACTGTACAGACTATATCCTGAGTGTCCAGCACATATATACCAGCCTATACCTCTATAGTGAATATAGATACTACAGTACAGACTACAGCCTGAGTGTCCAGCACATATACACCAGCCTATACCTCTATAGTGAGTATAGTTACTACTGTACAGACTACATCCAGAGTGTCCAGCACATATACACCAGCCTATACCTCTATAGTGAGTATAGATACTACTGTACAGACTACATCTTGAGTATCCAGCATATATACACCAGCCTATGCCTCTATAGTGAGTATAGATACTACTGTACAGACTACATCCTGAGTGTCCAGCACATATACACCAGCCTATACCTCCATAGTGAGTATAGATACTATTGTACAGACTACATCCGGAGTGTCCAGCACATATACACCAGCCTATACCTCTAAAGTGAGTATAGATACTACTGTACAGACTACATCCTGAGTGTCCAGCACATATACACCAGCCTATACCTCTATAGTGAATATAGATACTACTGTACATACTACTCTCTGAGTGACCAGCACATATACTCCAGCCTATACCTCTTTAGTGAGTATAGATACTATTGTATATACAACATCCTGAGTGTCCAACACATATACACCAGCCTATACCTCTATAGTGAGTATAGATACTACTCTGTACAGAGTACAGACTACATCCTGAGTGTCCAGCACATATACACCAGCCTATACCTCTATAGTGAGTATAGATACTACAGTACAGACTACATTATGGGTGTCCAGCACATATACACCAGCCTATACCTCTATAGTGAGTATAGATACTACTGTACAGACTACATCCTGAGTGTCCAGCACATATACACCAGCCTACACCTCTATAGTGAGTATAGATACTACTGTACAGACTATATCCTGAGTGTCCAGCACATATATACCAGCCTATACCTCTATAGTGAATATAGATACTACAGTACAGACTACAGCCTGAGTGTCCAGCACATATACACCAGCCTATACCTCTATAGTGAGTATAGTTACTACTGTACAGACTACATCCAGAGTGTCCAGCACATATACACCAGCCTATACCTCTATAGTGAGTATAGATACTACTGTACAGACTACATCTTGAGTATCCAGCATATATACACCAGCCTATGCCTCTATAGTGAGTATAGATACTACTGTAAAGACTACATCCTGAGTGTCCAGCACATATACACCAGCCTATACCTCTATAGTGAGTATAGATACTACTGTACATACTACTCTCTGAGTGACCAGCACATATGCTCCAGCCTATACCTCTATAGTGAGTATAGATACTTCTGTATATACTACATCCTGAGTGTCTAGCACATATACACCAGCCTATACCTCTATAGTGAGTATAGATACTACTGTACAGAGTACAGACTACATCCTGAGTGTCCAGCACATATACACCAGCCTATACCTCTATAGTGAGTATAGATACTACTGTACAGACTACATCCTGAGTGTCCAGCACATATACACCAGCCTATACCTCTATAGTGAGTATAGATACTACTGTACAGACTACATCCTGAGTGTCCAGCACATATACACCAGCCTATACCTCTATAGTGAGTATAAATACTACTGTACAGACTACATCCGGAGTGTCCAGCACATATACACCAGCCTATACCTCTATAGTGAGTATAGATACTACTGTACATACTACTCTCTGAGTGTCCAGCACATATACTCCAGCCTATACCTCTATAGTGAGTATAGATACTACTGTACAGACTACATCCTGAGTGTCTAGCACATATACACCAGCCTATACCTCTATAGTGAGTATAGATACTACTGTACAGAGTACAGACTACATCCTGAGTGTCCAGCACATATACACCAGCCTATACCTCTATAGTGAGTATAGATACTACCGTACAGACTACATCCTGGGTGTCCAGCACATATACACCAGCCTATACCTCTATAATGAGCATAGATACTACTGTACAGACTACATCCTGAGTGTCCAGCACATATACACCAGCCTATACCTGTATAGTGAGTATAGATACTACTGTATATACTACATCCTGAGTGTCCAGCACATATACACCATCCTATATCTCTATAGTGAGTATAGATACTACTGTACAGACTAAATCCTGAGTGTCCAGCACATATACACCAGCCTATACCTCTATAGTGAGTATAGTTACTACTGTGTACAGACTACATCCTGAGTGTCCAGCACACATACTGTACACAAGCCTATACCTCTATAGTGAGTATAGTTACTACTGTACAGACTTCATCCTGAGTGTCCAGCACACATACTGTACACAAGCCTATACCTCTATAGTGAGTATAGTTACTACTGTACAGACTTCATCCTGAGTGTCCAGCACACATACTGTACACAAGCCTATACCTCTATAGTGAGTATAGTTACTACTGTACAGACTTCATCCTGAGTGTCCAGCACACATACTGTACACAAGCCTATACCTCTATAGTGAGTATAGTTACTACTGTACAGACTTCATCCTGAGTGTCCAGCACACATACTGTACACAAGCCTATACCTCTATAGTGAGTATAGTTACTACTGTACAGACTACATCCTGAGTGTCCAGCACATATACACCAGCCAATACCTCTATAGTGAGTATAGTTACTACTGTACAGACTACATCCTGAGTGTCCAGCACATATACTCCAGCCTATACCTCTATAGTGAGTATAGTTACTACTGTACAGACTTCATCCTGAGTGTCCAGCACACATACTGTACACAAGCCTATACCTCTATAGTGAGTATAGTTACTACTGTACAGACTACATCCGGAGTGTCCAGCACACATACACAAGCCTATACCACTGTCATGTTTATAACACTACTATATAGATTTTTTCCTGTGTGAATGGCAGTATACTGTAATTGTACAACTGCATCACGTGCCTGCGGGGGCTGTTTTAATTTAAGGGTCTAGAGAGGATATATATATCTTTACATATTGCGGTCTTTATACAGTAAGAATACCACCATGAAGAGACTTACATTAATTTGCTTTGAGGGAATTACGTCTCACCGGTACATTCAATGAATGGGATTGTGTATGGCGGTTCCTATTAATTAAATAATTGTCTTCTGAGCTTAAAGTGCCAGTTGCTTGTTAAAAACTGGTCATGTATTATTGAGCGTGCAGGTGCATTAAATATGAATGCCGTGTCAAATCCCAGGCCGCCCTCCGCAGCATTCCCTGACATCGGCTTCTGAAAACCTCTAAATGTTTGAAAAGCTTTTAAATGTCACCATAACTTGTGCAATGTTTAAATGTGCAATTCCCTTTAATGTGCTAAGTGCTTGCTCTCCTGCAATAACTGGCAGCCTGTGATTAGGCGAGGGGGGGGGGGACTGCGCACCGCTCCCCGGGATCATCAGCACTTCCAGCGCAGAGCCACAACTGTTTACGTGTCAGGCGTGATAGTAATCCGTCCTTAACAACACGCCGGGGGAATGTAGATTGCCGATTGTCAGCTTTACAAATGCTTGTTCTCTCGCAGATAGTCAGCAATCTCTCCTGCTCTTCAGCTCACGTGAGCAGCCCTTCAGGCGTCTACCGATATATCTCTGGATTGTGACGGCTTAGGGCGCACTTGAAGTAGAGGCGCACTTAACCCCTTCCACGCTAGGAAGATGTTTGCAATCCTCCGCTAAGAATACAGGCCGTTTAGCGGGCTACAAGACAGACAAGGTCGCATTGTGCACTGTGCGGATTGCAAATGGAAATTGCTGCCAGTAGATTTGTGTAACGGAGGGGAGTAGCATGATTGTCCACTTTCCCGGACATTCGGCGAGAGTAGACGAGAATGATTTAGAACTATATCCAGCCTGTTTTTAATAAAATTGTGCAAAATTTTATTCTCTGCATAATTTTATGTCCCTCCTATGTACTAACAGCCTAATGCTGCAGATGGCTAATTAACGACTGCAGTCCCCATCTACTTAGAGGGGGTAATTCAGACCTGATTGCTAGCAAGTGATTTTTGCACTGCTGCGATCAGATAGTCGCCACCCATAGGGGAGTGTATTTTAGCTGTGCAAGCGTGCGAACGCACAATCTTGTGCAGTATCTGCACAGCCCAGGACTTACTCAGCCGCTGCGATCACCTGGGACCTGAATTGATGTCAGACACCCTCCCTGCAAACGCTTGGACACGCCTCTGCGTTTTTCCAACCACTCCCAGAAAACGGTCAATTGCCACCCACAAACGCACTCTTCCTGTCAATCTCCTTGCAACGGAGCCGTCGCACAAACCCATCGCTGAGCGGCGATTCGCTTTGTACCCATGCGACGCGCCTGCGCATTGCGGTGCATACGCATGCGCAGTTTGTGTCTGATCGCCCGCTGTACGAAAATGCAACCTAGCGATCAGGTCTGAATTACCCCCAATGTGGACTATAGTCGGTCCCCTATGTACCAAACTCCAAAAAGCGAAACTTGGAGCATAGGCCCTTACAGACGTTGGGAACAAACTTTCAGCAACCCTCCCGCATGCTAGGGAAGTGGGCGGGGCAGAACTTGATGATGCAGTTGATGGATGGAGTTACAATTATGGTCAAAAGAGAGCCGTAAATTGCACAGGAGAGCGCTTATATGCCGTAAGGCGGTTCTGGGGTATCAGGTGATGCCATGAATACAAATGACTACAGATATATTTTGGTGTGCTATTTTTTGCTATGAAGGAAATTCAGCTCGCAAGTATACAGTATATATAGCAGCAATACTCCCCGGGAATAAGTGCCTATTTAAGGACTCTCTTGTCAATGCATACTTTATCCTGTCATTGCATATACATTTCTGAGAATAAGATTGCATTAGGTCATGGAATGTAGTGTAACCGGTGATATTTGGTTCTGCTGTTCATTCATTGAGGGTTTTAGAAACAGAAATGCTATTAGGTAAAATGCACAATATACAGTACCTACAGTATATCTCACAATCTCTGACCCAAATCCAGACGTGTCCAATGTAACTTGTCCAATCTCATTCCTTGCGATATTCTCAATGTTAGGCTGCAGAGCCACCTAATGGTCAGCTCTGATTCTGCAGCACTAAAGAAAACTGTATACAGTATAGGGGCTCTCTCTTCTGGTGCCCATACACTTGTGAGGATAATCGGTGCTAACCTTCGATTTCGAGCGCATCTGTGAGAGAAATGGAAGGATTGTATGCACATTTTAGGTACCTTGGACGCGATGCGCGGGCACGCCGGTCGAATCTCGCGTCTCAAGATAGTATGTGCTGCACTTAATATTTATCGAATCGCAGTGCGATCGCATGTGTTTTTAAAAACACATGCAATGTATCGCACTGTGATGCGCGATGAGCACCCGCCGGGAGCGGCTGGAGGCCGCTCCCACTCGGCGGTGACGTGCCCATCACGTGATTACCATGCGATCTATCGCATGATCACATGGTAACAACTTTGGCAGTTCGGGTGTGATTTCATTGCACCTGAACTGCCGCTGCAATGCCCCGCGATGTCGCGTCGCGGGGCATCGCACAAGTGTATGGGCACCATTAGTAATACTCTTTTTCCACTGCTGCAATAACATGGGTCGCGACTCAGTGGAAAAGGGTCCTTGGAAAATAACCCGGGTCCAGTGACCTGGGAATCCGATCCGGTTAACTACCTACCAGAGTTGGACCCTGGAAGGACCTGGGTAACGATATAGTCTAAACGACGGTGATACGAGCATTTGGAGAGCCGGATCACCGCCGCATGGAGATGAATATGCAACACACCTGAATATACAATGCAAATTAAATCCATTTAGCCAATTAAAAAAAGTTATTTCTCACTCCCAAAAATATATATACACAGTATATCTCCTATATAATAGCCCAGATCTGTGACTCTGTGCCTGTGTGTATAACGCTGGGCGTGGATAGGAGCTCTCATTGGGTTAGCAGCAGGTCTATCACACCCAGTCCACAGCTGATTGGGCGAGAAACACCCTCCCACACAGGTTACATCCAATGGGAGGCTCTGCCCTTTGTCTGCTGTGTGTTCCGAGAGCAGGATTATCAATGGGGCTGATGGAGCTACAGCTCCAGGCCCACACCCCAAAATAGGCCCCACTGCATCTGCAGCAACATACCCTCCAACAATTTACATATAAACATCGCTACAAACGCGAAAAGGGGGCGTAGCCACGGGTACAGTGACATGACCACGCCCCTTTCCCTATACTTTCAATGGAAGTTTGGAGAGCCAAAAATCGGTACAGACCATAAAAAAAAGGGACTGTACCTGCCAAAAAGGTGCAGCTGGGAGCTGTAGTTTATTGCGTAAATCTTCTTCCCTGTAATTCGGCGCGTTGGGACACCAGCGCTAACAATAGTGACTGACTGCTGTGCGAGTCTCCGGGAGAGCCACTGCCAAAGGGAGGACAGCAGCTTAGCTGCTGACAGGAGGAGAAGCAGGAGAAGCATTACCTGCCCCTCCCCCACTCACACTACCTCCGGGCACCATCCATGGCACCCCCACACACCCCCTCCAGCACCTGCGGTAGCTCCGGAACCCCTCCCCCCATCCCAGCACCCGCCCCCTCCTCCACCCGGGGCACCCCCGCAACTGCTCCTCCCCCACCCGCGGAGGCTCCGGACCCCCACACAAGGCACCCATGCACTCTCCCCCACCCGCGGCACCATCACACCAGCCCATCCCCCACCTGCGGCACCACCACAACTGCCCCTCCCCCACCTGCGGCACCCCTGGACCCCATCTGCGTTTCCCCCGCACCCGCAACTCCCCCAACCAAAGCAAAACTGTATATAGCTTGTGCAGTAGCTGCCTTACCTCTGCTCTCTCCCTGACACTCCCTGTATTCCCAGCTCACAGCTGCCTCACCTCTGCTCTCTCCCCGACACTCCCTGTATTCCCAGCTCACAGCTGCCTCACCTCTGCTCTCTCCCTGACACTCCCTGTATTCCCAGCTCACAGCTGCCTCAACTCTGCTCTCTCCCTGACACTCCCTGTATTCCCAGCTCACAGCTGCCTCACCTCAGCTCTCTCCCTGACACTCCCTATATTCCCAGCCCACAGCTGCCTCACCTCTGCTCTCTCCCTGACACTCCCTGTATTCCCAGCTCACAGCTGCCTCACCTCTGCTCTCTTCCTGACACTCCCTGTATTCCCAGCTCACAGCTGCCTCACCTCTGCTCTCTCCCTGACACTCCCTGTATTCCCAGCTCACAGCTGCCTCACCTCTGCTCTCTCTCTGACACTCCCTGTATTCCCAGCCCACAGCTGCCTCACCACTGCTCTCTCCCTGACACTCCCTGTATTCCCACCTCACAGCTGCCTCACCTCAGCTCTCTCCCTGACACTCCCTGTATTCCCAGCTCACAGCTGCCTCACCTCTGCTCTCTCCCTGACACTCCCTGTATTCCCAGCTCACAGCTGCCTCACCTCTGCTCTCTCCCTGACACTCCCTGTATTCCCAGCTCACAGCTGCCTCACCTCTGCTCTCTCCCTGACACTCCCTGTATACCCAGCTCACAGCTGCCTCACCTCTGCTCTCTCCCTGACACTCCCTGTATTCCCAGCTCACAGCTGCCTCACCTCTGCTCTCTCCCTGACACTCCCTGTATTCCCAGCCCACAGCTGCCTCACCTCAGCTCTCTCCCTGACACTTCCTATAATCCCAGCTCACAGCTGCCTCACCTCTGCTCTCTCCCTGACACTCCCTGTATTCCCAGCTCACAGCTGCCTCACCTCTGCTCTCTCCCTGACACTCCCTGTATTCCCAGCTCACAGCTGCCTCACCTCTGCTCTCTCCCTGACACTCCCTGTATTCCCAGCTTACAGCTGCCTCACCTCTGCTCTCTCCCTGACACTCCCTGTATTACCAGCTCACAGCTGCCTCACCTCTGCTCTCTCCCTGACACTCCCTGTATTCCCAGCTCACAGCTGCCTCACCTCTGCTCTCTCCCTGACACTCCCTGTATTCCCACCTCACAGCTGCCTCACCTCTGCTCTCTCCCTGACACTCCCTGTATTTCCATCTCACAGCCGCCTCACCTCTGCTCTCTCCCTGACACTCCCTGTATTCCCAGCTCACTGCTGCCTCACCTCTGCTCTCTCCCTGACACTCCCTGTATTCCCAGCTCACAGCTGCCTCACCTCTGCTCTCTCCCTGACACTCCCTGTATTCCCAGCTCACAGCTGCCTCACCTCTGCTCTCTCCCTGACACTCCCTGTATTTCCAGCTCACAGCCGCCTCACCTCTGCTCTCTCCCTGACACTCCCTGTATTCAATTACCTCATAAACCAATGAAGTAGCAATTTCATTTGTCATCTAAGTATCTGTAAGCTGAGACATGCACAGTGCTTCTTATATGTAGGTGATGTCCCAGTATTCAGCCTAAACTGCTGCATCCAGCAATGATGTGGATAGATCTGTAGAGTCATATAGCTAAGTTCCATATGAGGGTTTGCAGCTCATTAGAGCTCATCAGTGTAGGATATGTTACATTGGCTTACCTACAGCGCAGGACCTGCAAATGCCCAGTACAGAGGTAGCATCAAGTTATATTACTACCACTTTCTTTTCTCAATCTATTCCTGTTACAATGCAGTATATTTATATAGTTATAAAATCTGCCTTTGTAATGTGTTTTGTAGTTTTGGTAAGTTGTTAATATTTTATTCTTGAAGTTTAATAGGCCGGTGACTAGAAACAAACTGTTGTCTAACGTATACTCTATATTTCTATAATAAAAACATATTTAATGCCAGCCTACCTGGATAAGGTCTGGAATCTTCTGCTATCAATTTGTGTCAAACTTACATAACTGTAATAGTGTTAGGGCCATGTTGCAGGTTCCCTGTCAACAGTGTAATGTCAACCAGAGAATGCTGACACAGTAGCAATGTTAGTTAAAGCATTTTAACTGTGTCGGCATTAACGCTTTTCCATCACGTACAAAGTTGTAATGTTGACACAGTTACTTTTCTTTACATACTATTACTACTGCGTTAGCATTCACTGCTCGACATTCTGACTCTCGACAGCATCTTATCAACTACTTCACCCATGTAGCTCGGATGTTTTCAATGGTGTCGGCACAACAGGAACAAATATCAAAGCTCAGGAGTTGCTGGTTCTAATTTGAGCTGACCAACAAATCAACAGTGTATAATAATACTTGATAATTTTCCTCCTTGTGGTAATAAAACCTGTAAGTATTGAGAACTGTACTTGGCGTTGGCCAGTACTCAGAAAATTCTGGTGGAAACACTGAGTGACTGATGCCATAACCAATGACATAGACCATTTGTTTGAAGAACATTTTGGTGGGATGACTCCATGGATTGTGCTTTTGTATCTAATGATTTAACATAGTTTTTCAAAATAACATCCCGTTGTCTGGTACACAGAAAAGATTAACTCTGGATGTTTAATAACTTGGCATCCTCACCGGTAAGTCACACTCACCCCCCTTACTAAACGACTGATGACGGTGTTGCAGCCTTTGGTTGCTGGGTGTTTAATCAGATCCCTTTTTTGTCTTGTTTCGTTTTGTTGCGTCCACTTTTGTTTATTATTTCTTTTCTTCTCCAGAGCGTGTCATAGCCACAAAACCTATCCCCGCCTCAGGTCAGTATGTTCAAACGTATGACGTAGATGCCATGCCTGGGTCTTTCTCCAAAGCCTCCTCAGATAATGAACACTTTTTGTCTAGTCTGCATGACTTTCTTCACAAGACATCGCTATATAATGTCTGGAAGGTATAAAGCAGTACAGTAATACAATGGGCTGTTGTGGAGGTTAAGATGACAAGAATCCACAAAGAGCCACTGCTGACCTCAGGGCCCCAGGTTGTGTTGGACTGGTGCATGAAGGGTCCTCCAGGGAATTTAGTGATTGGGACCTAAGCTAAAAAGGTGTGGACAGACACTAGAGGGGTAGTGGCTAGCCACCACAGAGGGACTTGGCCAGCCATTAGAGAGGTCATGCAAAGAACAGCGCCCCTTTGTAAAGGAGGGGCAGGCGTGTGTCAGGACCACCTGCTTTGATTGACCGGAAGGCTAATCTTGGTGTAGTTTCCATAGAAAGAAAGCAAACCCCAAGTTCATCCATGGTCTTGCTCTACCAAGTTACTGACCCCTGCAGAAGGGGATGGGGCCCTCAAGCAGTTGGGCCTACCAGGGACTTCCCCGGGAAACCTGTGGGCCAGTCTGACCCTTGCCAGGTTACGTCGAAGATGAAAAAATAGTAGTGATTTTGGGCGGTTTGCCTTATAGCTGAGCTCAGCTTTAAATTTAGCAGCAAGCTTGCCAAAATCCTGAAATTTATTTAATCTCCGCACCAATTATATAACCCCCTTGGTCTAGATCAGATGCAGTTTGTAGCATACAGTACACAGATTATCAGTTATTACAGAAATTCACGTAACTACAGTACTGTAAAGGACAGGCAGCTGGATGCACAGCGGAAATTAAATACCTGCATTTATAGATCAGATTCTTTATATAGTGCTTCTATTTTATTTATTTTTCACCGACGGATCTGCAAATAATGTGTGATGATCTTAATTCATTCAGCATGAACAAAGAAGGAAAAATTGAATTTTTGCACTTGAGTAAATCCCTTGACCTGCAGCTAGTGCAATAACATGAGTGGGTTGTCAGCCCATTAATTACTATGTTTAATTAGCAAGCTGTTGAGAAAGCCAATATTGTTCATAGAAGGGAGGTCACCAGCGGGATAAACCACTAAATCTCTGCCGGCAGAGGACAACCGCCTCACTTGATATGTTAAGACACCGGTTTTGTTTGATGGAGAAGGATTCGTCTTTCATCATGGTGGGAAACAGAAAGCACATTCAGCCAAAGAACATATAGTAAGGCAGAACAAACGTTATGGTTAGGAAAGGGTTTGCCTTGTTTTAATGACCCTCTTGTACAGTATGTTGAGTGAACATTCAGAAGATAACTCAAGTTGCTCATATCATTAATGGTGCTTCATCCCTGGAAAGGTGTTCTCAAGCGGAAGCAATGCATATACTGTAGCACCGGCTATAGGCAGACTAAGAGGACTGTACTTTAGTCTAAATGGATGAAAGTATACAGTACAGTCCCCAAAGGCTGAAAGTATACAGTACATTATTACCATTATTAGCTGTAAATGGTGTTTGGAGAATGACCCAGGCTTGTCGCTTACTGTAGAAACTCTCCATGACTGTAGATGTAGTCCCAGTAGAGTTTTATTTTACTAACATACTCATGAAGGATGCCTTAAATGTGTTTCATGTAACCCGGTAAAAATCCAGCTGTTACCATTCCACATTTCTAGACTAGTCAATACCCATTTCACCAGGAGTTCTTCTCATCCAGTCCAGCCGTCACTGTCCAGGGTCCTGAAATATCTGTCCTCTCATGGCCAGGTCTTGGAGCTGAGGGCAGCTGCCAGATGACCCCATACATACATAGATTATTTCATTTTAATGCATTTTGGGGGTCATTCCAAGTTGATCGTAGCCCTGCAAAATTTTGCAGGGCTTTGATCATGACAATAGACATGCGGGGGGACGCCCAGCACAGGGCTATCCTGCCCCGCATGTCAGTGCCGATCCCCCCTCCCCCTATAGAAGTGCAAAAGCATCGCACAGCGGCAATGCTTTTGCACTTTAGGAGTAGCTCCCGGCCAGCCCAGCTTTAGCATGATGGCCGGGAGCTACTCGTCGCTCCCCGGCCAGCAGCGGCTGCGTGTGACGTCACGCAGCCGCTGCGGCCCGCCCCCCACACGATCCGGCTACGCCTGCGTTGGCCGGACCATGCCCCCATTATTGCGGCCAAATGCCGCCGTGCCACCCCCTCCCGCCCAGCGACCGCCTCTGCCTGTCAGTCAGGCAGAGGCGATCGCAGGGAAACAATGGCCTTCGGCCATCCGGCATGCGCCGGCGCACTGCGGCACTGGCGCATGCGCAATTCGACCCGATCGCTGCGCTGTGATAAACAGCAACGAGCAATCAGCCAGAATGACCCCCTTTATCTTGTGTATATTAGCTTGGTCATTTATGACTGAGCACATTACCTTGTAGGTAGGTACCTGACTCTGTATATTGGAATTTTGTTTCCATCAATGGGTCTCAGGCAGACCATCCAGCTTTCCAGTATAATTATATAGTTTTATCCAAATGACTGTAGTATAAACACTAAGTATAGTATATTCAAAAGATATATTTGCTTTGGCCTGCGCACAATACTTTATGACTCGATGTGGCCATGTATGGGTTTTAGAAGGGTTTCTTTTTTCCACTTTAATTTAACACAAATGATTTTGGTTATATTGCATTGAATTGGCTTCCTCGTGTGTTAGTATGGGTTCTATATTTTTCTATGATGTCAGACTGAGGGACGAACAGTCACTGATCTCCTCACACAGCAGAATGATTGGCCCATACGGGCACATCTGTACGCTGACTGACACTACAAATGAAGTTAGGGACCCACCTAATGATGTCAGCTGGACGTGGTGGATGGGCCACATTTTTGGCCAAATTTGTGCTAAGAACTTCACTTATACTCCATGTTACATGCAAGAGTTTATCAAAATTATTATCTCTATCAGTATTCTTAGTGCTCAAAGGGCCTCATTCAAATGTGCTATCAGAGCGGCTGAAGGACGCAAATCGGTCGATGTTTACTTACTGCGCATGCGTCTGAGTCGCACTGTGACCGCACAGCAATTGAATTGCAAGGGCGCTCGCAATGAGGGATTAGTCGCAAAGTGAGTAACAAGTAGACAGTGTTTGGGGGTGGTAATGGGGAGTGATCGGGTAAACACAGGTGTGCCATTGCCGTTCAGACGGCATTTTCTGGGCGTGCATAGATTAACAGTTGCGATCTCACTTGCTACTGGAGACCCCTCTGTATCCCAGGAGAGCAGCTCAACCTGTGCTTCTTTAGAGGCACTCAGACTCTGCTTGAAGACCCGATCTGCGGCAATGGTACCGATGTATCGGCAATTGTCAGATAGAAATGATGAGGCGGAAGTGGGCGTCCCTATGCTCAGATTAGCTTCTGCCCATATTAGCATATAGTCGCAATTGCGGACGGCAAAAGATTGCAACAAAAATCGCATCAACAACCACATCTGAAAGGCCCAGAGTGTGCACCTGCATTATCTTTTTCCTGTGAGACACTTCAAATGATAATGGTCTGAGTATGCTGACTCTCCGCACGGCGAGTCAGCATACTCAGAGAGATAATAAAATAAGGGGGATTTTGGAAAAGCCTCTGACATTTCCATTTAAAAATCACATGGTCACACAGTTTTTCCTGATTCTCATCTGATTGCGCTGAGCAGCCAGTTGTGGCATACGGTATTACGTGGCCTGCTAAGGATATACCAGCTATCTATGTCTATAGCAATACACCTGGTTTATGTAGATTGCATTATCCTCTCATAGCAATTACAGATTTCCTACGAAATAAACGGCATCCGGTCTGAAGATCGACACTGTCTAGGTCGACAATGTTTAGGTCGACCACTATAGGTCGACAGTCACTAGGTCGACAGGTTTGGAAGGTCGACAGGGTTTCTAGGTCGACATGTGCTTGGTCGACAGGTCAAAAGGTCGACATGAGGTTTTTTTTAAATAATTTTTTTTGCACTTTCATACTTAACGATCCACATGGACTACGATTGGAACGGTGATCTGTGGCACCTTGCCCGAAGCTGCGAGGGGACACGGTGCACTAATTGGGCTTCCCGGTCACTGTACGCAGAAAACGACACCCAAAAAAACTCAACAACTCATGTTGACCTTTTGACCTGTTGGCCTAGCACATGTCAACATTGTCGACCTAGACACTGTCGATTTGATGATCCACACCCGTAATAAACTATTTAAATTGATATAATGGACTAAGCTATGCATTATGTACCTTTATTTAAATTAGAAGGAACACTTTACAGAGAATATTTGGCCATTCACATCAGTCCCTGCCCCAGTGGAGCTTACAATATAAGGGGGATATTCAGATTTGTTAGCAAATCAAAAAAGTTGGCAATTGGGCAAAATCATGCTGCACTGCAGGTGGGGCAGATGTAACATGTGCAGAGAGAGTTAGATTTGGGTGGGTTATATCGTTTCTGTGCAGGGTAAATACTGGCTGCTTTATTTCTACACTGCAATTTAGATTTCAGTTTGAACACACCCCACCCAAATCTAACTCTCTCTGCACATGTTACATCTACCACACCTGCAGTGCACGTGGTTTTACCATTGGTGTGCTTTTATGGTTTGCTAACAAACCTGAATAAGGCCCCATGGACCGATTCAGTGCCCTGTGGCACCTTCCTGTGGCACATAACCAGGCCGTTGTACTCAGGGCTGCCATCAGAAATTATGGGGCCCGGGACTGACCAAATAGGCAGGGCCCCCCAAAAATAAATAAATAAAAATAAAATAAATATATACATAAAATAAAAAATAAATACATATTTACAAATAATAATAATTTCTATGCCCCATCATCATATTATTAAATGCCCCACACAGTAATGCCCCAGTACCTGTAATGGGGTTCTAATCATTTTCAGGGGGTCTGCTCGTCCTCCCTTCCCTGTCACCGCAGCAGACTGTTCAGCAGCCTGCTGCTTGTAAAACTATTGAAAATGTCCCTCCCAAAATGGCCTCCTCTTGAATCTTTAATAACTGTCTCCTCTGAGGTGGCAGCCATCTTAAGAGGGACATTTTCAATAGCCTGCTTGTGCTGGGCAGTGGGCACATACATACACAGAGGCAGTGCTGGCGGACGGATGGCGGCGGACAGGCGGTGGCGGTTGGGCAGCGGTATGAGCGGCCCGGGCCCTCCCCTCTCTGTCAGAGAGGCCGGGCCCGGGATGGCTGTGCCCGCAGCACCCCCCTGATGGCGGGCCTGCTTGTGTTCCTTCTGCGCCTCCCTGCAGTGGAAAATATGCAGTAAATAGCGTGTCCTGCAGAACATCTCATAGCACCACAAGCAGCAGAGATACACAACAAATCTTGATGGCCTGGAATGCGATTACAGACATTGCGTAACATTCCGTCTTGATATCTGCTTACACGTTGCAGCCATCTGGTGATTAGGGGAGCAGGAGGACTAATGCAGAGTTATAAGGTTCTCTCTCTATAATTCAATCTGTACATTAATATAAGCTAATGCCATCTGCAGTCTAATGGACACTAATACGATCTCTGCATCGCCGTTCGGAGAGTCAGCATACTCAGACCTTTATCATTAGCGTAATGGCCGGAGAGGGCCTAGAATACGTCTCTTCTCCTCTAAAGACTTCACCGTAGTGACATGAAAAGAGCAGCCAGAGGAAGATATTGCAGCGCTCAGTTTCCCTCTGACAGTAATCATCAGCCTTACACTGCCGAGACGGAGCAGGCTATTAAAAAAACATCACGCAAACGGATCCAGAAACTCTGTGGAACCCTCCATTCTCTCCTGCCTGAGCTGTTCCCATCTCTGCCCGTTCATTTTCATTCAGATTTATTTATTTACAAATGAGGCATAAACTGCTGCTAACACGGCGAGCGGGAACCACCAATAAGGAACTGAACTGAGGGCCGGTTTGCACAGTACGGCTCATATTCAAGTGGCTGGCTGCAAACAACAAATGTGCATGAGACGGGCACTCCTAGTGTGACAGGAATCACATAGATGGAGTATAATCCAATTCAATGTATTTCCACCTCAGGCAGGATACGGCTTCACATGCAGGTTTTGCAGGTCAGGTTTTACATGCAGTTCTTAAAACAGCAGCATAACATTCCAAGTTCTGGTAATCACAAACAGTGCACTTCTCAAATCGCTCCTAACGTAACCCCAGACCCACAAGCTATTACCTGGCCACTTGCTGGCATCAGGAGCAAAACACATTTGCTGGCATCAGGAACAAAACATATTTTTAAAGGTAGTAGACAAGGTGAAGTGATTAGCCCAGCTGTGGCTTACCACTAACTCAGCTAAAACCAGGACTGGACTCCATAAGATCTGTTACTGCTGTTCAAATCCTGCAAAAGCCTGCCATTCCATATTAACCTCATGTGGAATCATGCTGACCCTGCCACACTTCTTAAGAACCAAGGGGGTCATTCTGACCTGATCGCACGCTGCCGTTTTTCGCAGCGCAGCGATCAGGACAGAACTGCGTATGCAACGCAATGCGCAGGTGCGTCGTTCGAGTGCAAAGTGGCTCGTTGCACAGCGATGGATTCTACTACGAATCCATTCGTACAGCCGAACGCAAGGAGATTGACAGAAAGAAGGCGTTTGTGGGTGTCAACTGACCATTTTCTGGGCGTGTTTGGAAAAACGCAGGCGTGTCCAAGCATTTGCAGGGCGGGTGTCTGACGTCAATTCCGGGACCGAACAGGCTGAAGTGATCGCAAGGGCTGAGTAAGTTCAGAGCTACTCAGAAACTGCACAAATTATTTTTGCATCTCTCGGCTGCAAAAGTGATCGCACCCTTGCACAGTAGATATACACTCCCCAGTGGGCGGCGACTATGCGTTCGCACGGCTGCTAAAAACTGCTAGCGAGCGATCAACTTGGAATGACCCCCCAAATACGTTAATTTCCCACTGAGCCCCAGACACAAGGGCAAGGCCTGCAGTATTGAGGTAAGCAGGGCCAATATAGACATACTGTAGGAGTAAATTTAGCTGCAGGGTACAAAATGTGCCTCTGGCAAGAAAAAAAGAGTTTGTGCTAAATGGGGGAAAATGTCGAATGCCCAGTATGATTTAGAGTTTGGTCCAACTCTAAAATGTACATAAATATAGATCTGCCTGCATATGTGTGTGTGCAGCAGACAAGAGAGCCCGGTATTTTCCTTGTATGGCAATAAATGAGCATTTACGCCCCTTGAAACATCCTCCGCTCAGGTGAACCTGCACCATACTTACCTATGTTGCCAACCTGACCTTGGGGCGATTTAGGGAGGTCCAGGTGGGAAGGGGTGTGAATTATGTTATTGCAGATTCGCAGTCCCGACCCCACATCAACATGCAGCAAAATGTAGGATTACGTAGCAGGGATAGAACAGCAATGATGTCGTTATAGCATCATCACCATCGCCTGCACCGCAGATGTGGCAGGATGTGGTCTGCTTACTGTCCCAGGAGCCCGGGAGAACACTTCAGGAGGCTCCCAGAAATTCATGGTCATGTACAAACTGCATCCCCTTCTTATGTGTTCCCTGTCACAACTGAGGGCCTGAGTTGACGGGAGGCAACCTCAGTTGTAGGGGCTGAGATGTAACGGAACCTGGGAGGTTGTATCAGACCCCTAGACATGTAAGTAACATGTAGAATAACTGCCCGAAGGCGTGACCACGACAACCAGGATAAAAGTCAATGATGTTTATTATGACAAACTCCGTAACACAGCAGAAAATAAGAAAACATAAAAGTCAGCAGGGCAATAATACAGTTCCTGGGTACTACAGGGTGGCAAGGGCCACAGGCACTGGTAGTGTGAGACAGTTCTAATAATCTTCTAGTTGGAAAGTCCTTACCAGGCCTGACTGTAGCAATGGAGAGAACCCAGGATCGTACCAGCTGGTGTTCCAGGAAAGGCTGGGCTGCTGAAGGTAAAACGGCTGCTGTGGATACTGGCTGGAACCAGACTGTTGTTGGTACGGAGTGGATACTGGCTGGAACCAGTTAAATAATAAACGAACTTGAGAGCGATGAAATAATAATACCGGTGGAGAGTGGTAAACTGCAGAAAGGACACCGGCCCTTTAAGGGAAGCTGTACACTGCTGGAAGCTGGGCTGGAAGCAGGTGATTGACTTGAGAGCGATGAAATAATAATACCGGTGGAGAGTGGTAAACTGCAGAAAGGACACCGGCCCTTTAAGAGAAGTTGTACACTGCTGGAAGCTCGGCTGGAAGCAGGTGATTGCTGTAGCTGGAAACAGGTGAGTCCAGAATGGATCGGAGAGTCAGGCTACACCGCAGATGGAATGCTGGTGCGGGTCTCTATAGCAGAAGTCTGGAGACAGGAGCTGGAACCTGGAAGACAACCACAGGAGAGAGACAAACTGGAACTAGGTTAGACAACCAAAGCACTGACGCCTTCCTTGTTCAGGCACAGCTTACTTATACCTGCAGCAAGGAAGGGGTTGGCTAGGCAATTATGCAAATCAACAATACAGACAGCAGATTGGTGGAAATGATCAGATGACAAAAACCAAGATGGCTGCGCCCATGCAGACACTTGGAGGGAAGTTTGGTTTGTAATCCATGTGAGAATTGAAACAGTAATGGCGACGCCGGCCACAGGAGACAGGAGACGCCAGACTGACAAGCGCACATTTAACCACGCGGGCACAGCGGAGGCCGCGGCTGATGAAATCACCACTCTGACATTCTGCATGTGGAAACTCAGAAACAGCGGGATCCGGTCCTGGAATGCTGAGCCAGCCTTAGGAGGCATCTGAAGGGTAAGTAATGGCGTCCAGATACCCGGATCGTGACAGCACCCCCCCCTTTAGGAGTGGCCCCAGGACACTTCTTAGGCTTTAAAGGAAACTTTGCGTGGAAATTTCGGACCAAGGCAGGAGCATGGACGTCTGAGGCATTGGTCCAAGAGCGTTCTTCAGGACCATAGCCCTTCCAGTCAATGAGGTATTGTAACTGACCGTAGCGGAAACGTGAGTCCAAAATCTTGGCCACCTCGTACTCGACTCCCCGTTGAGTCTGAACTTTGGGAGCTGGAGGAAGTGCGGAATGAAACCGATTCAGGATCAGCGGTTTCAACAAAGAAACATGAAATGTCCTGGGTATTTTCAAGAAGGATGGTAACTGTAACCTGTAGGCAACAGGATTGATGACTTGTTCAATCTTGAAGGGTCCGATGTAGCGAGGTGCAAATTTCATGCTGGGAACTCTCAACCTCAAATTCTTCGTGGACAACCACACACGATCACCCACCTTGAGAGCAGGAACCGCTCTACGCTTCCTATCGGCAAACTTTTTATACCTGAATGAGGCTTTAAGCAGGGCTGCGCGGACGTTCTTCCAGTTATTTGAAAACTGACGCAAGGTGACATCCACTGCTGGAACAGAAGTTGCGGGAAGCGGTTGGAATTCTGGGACTTTAGGGTGGAATCCATAATTAATGAAGAATGGTGTAGAAGAAGATGAGGAATGGTATTGATTGTTGTGGCTGAACTCGGCCCAAGGAAGGAGTTGAACCCAGTCATCTTGAGAGGAAGACACATATATACGGAGGAAGGCCTCCAAGTCCTGATTCACCCTCTCGGTTTGACCATTGGTCTGAGGATGGTAAGCCGTGGAAAACTTTAACTTGACTTGGAGGGCTTGACACAAACTTCGCCAAAATTTGGCTACAAATTGTACTCCACGATCCGAGATGATCTCTTCAGGAAGACCGTGAAGTCGGAAGATCTCTTGTATAAACACTTGAGCCAACTTGGAAGCTGACGGAAGACCGGTGAGAGGGATGAAATGTGCCATCTTGGTGAACCGGTCAACTACCACCCAGATGGTATTAAACTTGTTGCAGATAGGTAGATCGGAAACAAAGTCCATCGACAAATGGGTCCATGGTCGACGGGGAACAGATAATGGAACCAGTTGCCCCGCAGGCGACTGGCGGGAGACTTTGTGTTGGGCACACTTTGGGCAGGAGGCAATAAATTCCATAACGTCCTTTTTCAGAGTTGGCCACCAGTAGGACCTAGAAATAAATTCAAGGGTTTTCTGAATGCCTGTATGTCCAGCAAAACGGGAAGCATGGGCCCAATGCATGAGCTTCTTCCTTAGAACTGGCTTAACAAAACTTTTCCCTGGTGGAGGCGTAGAGTCCATCCCTACCGTGGAGAATGCCAACGGATTAATAATAGGATGCTTGTCTGCAGACTCGGACTCATTTTCTTGCTCCCATGAGCGGGAAAGGGCATCGGCCTTACGATTCTGAGAACCCGGACAGAACTGGAGTTTAAAGTCAAATCTGGAAAAGAAAAGTGCCCATCTGGCCTGACGAGGGTTGAGACATTGTGCGCCTTTGAGATATAAAAGATTTTTGTGGTCGGTAAGTATGGTGATTGAGTGGGAAGCTCCCTCCAACAGGTATCTCCACTCCTCCAGAGCGAGCTTGATGGCTAGCAACTCCTGATCGCCAATGGCATAGTTGCGCTCAGCTGGGGAGAACTTCCGGGAGAAGAAACTGCAAGGATGTAGATGTCCATCTTTGGCCTTCTGGGATAACACTGCTCCTACTCCAACGGAGGAGGCATCTACCTCTAAGATAAAAGGAGAGTCGGTGTCAGGCTGTTTCAGAACTGGTGCAGAGATGAACCGTTGCTTCAGAAGGTGAAAGGCCTGTGTAGCTTCCTCGGACCACTTGGACGGATTAGCACCTTTCTTGGTTAATGCAGTGATAGGCGCCACAATGGTGGAAAAGTCTCGTATAAATTTTCTATAATAATTGGCGAACCCTAAGAACCTCTGGACCCCTTTGAGGCTTAAGGGTATAGGCCAATTCTGGATTGCTTGGAGTTTCTCAGGATCCATCTCTAGTCCGGAACCGGACACAATGTAACCTAGAAACGGAATGGTTTTAACTTCAAACACACACTTCTCCAATTTACAATAGAGGTGATTGACACGGAGACGGGAAAGAACCTCTTTTACCCAGAAACGATGATCTTCGAGATTATTAGCAAAGATGAGGATGTCGTCTAGATAAACCACGACATGGCGGTACAAGATGTCCCTGAAGATCTCATTCACGAAGTGCTGGAAGACTGCTGGAGCGTTGCTCAATCCGAAGGGCATGACGAGGTACTCATAATGTCCGTCACGGGTGTTAAAGGCGGTCTTCCACTCGTCACCCTCACGGATTCGGATGAGATTGTAGGCACCCCTCAAGTCCAGCTTTGTGAAAATGGTTGCACCACTAACTCTATCAAAGAGCTCAGTAATCAGGGGTAAAGGGTATCGGTTCTTGACGGTAATGTCGTTCAGACCCCTGTAGTCGATGCACGGACGCAGACCACCGTCTTTCTTCTTAACGAAGAAGAAGCCTGCGCCGGCTGGAGAAGAAGATGGTCGGATGAAACCCTTCGCCAGGTTCTCTTTGATGTACTCTTCCATGGAGTGTGTCTCGGGCAGAGACAACGGATAAGTTCGGCCTCGCGGTGGAACCTTCCCTGGAATGAGGTCGATTGGGCAGTCCCATTCTCTATGAGGAGGAAGGATATCAGCAGAGGCTTTACTGAACACATCCGTGAAGTCTTGATATGGAGGAGGCGGAACATCAGTTGACCTGGGGAAGGAAGAACAAACAGGAAGAACTTTGGCTAAACAAGTCCCAGCACAGGAGGGACCCCATGCCAGTATTTGCGTAGTCGTCCAGTCAATTGATGGGTTGTGGAGACGGAGCCATGGAAGGCCTAAAACCACTGGATGTGTGGCTCTTGGAATCACTAAAAAAGAAATATACTCAGAATGAAGAACTCCCACTCTCAGACGAACTGGAAGAGTCCTTAAGGAAATGACTGCGTCAAAAATCTTGCTGCCATCCACGGCAGTCAAAGAGATGGACGAGGACAGTCTCTCGGTGGGTAGGGACCACCGTTTAACATAAGCTTCGGTTATGAAATTCCCAGCTGCTCCGGAATCAAGGAGGGCAATGACGTTCCTGTAACGTTGAGCAATTTGGAGCGACACTGGGAGGTTACAGTCATGAGGAGATGGAGAGGAGATCATCACTCCTAGCCGGCCCTCTCCTTGGCGAACTAGGATCTGGAGTCCCGGACGTTTGGGACAGGCATTGATAGTGTGCGACGGAGCTGCACAGTAGAGACAGAGAGACTCAGAGAGACGTTTTCGGCGCTCAGCAGGAGATAGACGGGAACGACTAATTTGCATAGGCTCATCCTTGGATGGAGATGGTTGACGAGAAGGAGGAGCAGAAGATTTAGGAGTAGATGATCTTCCTCGCTCGGTTGCTCTCTCTCTAAAACGTAGATCAACCTTCGTGCAAAGAGAAATTAGCTCATCCAACTTAGAGGGCAAGTCTCTGGTAGCTAACTCATCCTTGATGCGTTCTGATAAGCCATGCCAGAATGCAGCATACAGGGCCTCGTCGTTCCATGCCAGTTCGGATGCCAGGATTTTAAACTGTATAAGATACTGTCCCACGGTACGTGTTCCCTGGCGTAAACGAAGAATCTCAGATGAAGCAGATGTTATCCGGCCTGGCTCGTCGAAGATGCGCCTGAATGTAGCTACAAAGTCAGTATAGGAGGATAGCAGGGGATCAGACTTCTCCCATAAAGGTGATGCCCAGTCAAGGGCTGAGCCACTGAGAAGGGAGATGATATAGGCAATTTTGGTACGGTCACTGAAGAAATTGCCAGGTAGAAGCTCAAAGTGGATTTCACATTGATTGAGAAATCCCCTGCAGAACCTTGGAGATCCATCAAATTTTGCTGGCGTTGGAAGATGAAGATGTGGACTGGAAATGGGTAAGGTGGGTGGGGTTACAGCTGGTGTCACTGTAGTGGACGCACCGGACGTG
This sequence comes from Pseudophryne corroboree, assembly GCF_028390025.1. NCBI lineage: Eukaryota > Metazoa > Chordata > Amphibia > Anura > Myobatrachidae > Pseudophryne > Pseudophryne corroboree. Next base: position 1,034,791,568 of record NC_086445.1, read on the forward strand.
CCAGGTCCACGGAGGGTCGTTTGAATCCCATCCAGCCGTGTGGAGAGATCCTGGAGACAGCGGATGATGTGGCCCTGTGCAGCCTCCTGATGTTCAAGTCGGGCTGCCAGTTCTTGCATCGGCCTGGCCGCTTGATCCTGGTCTCCGGCTGGATTCATTAGGTCAGTGCTTACTGTCACAACTGAGGGCCTGAGTTGACGGGAGGCAACCTCAGTTGTAGGGGCTGAGATGTAACGGAACCTGGGAGGTTGTATCAGACCCCTAGACATGTAAGTAACATGTAGAATAACTGCCCGAAGGCGTGACCACGACAACCAGGATAAAAGTCAATGATGTTTATTATGACAAACTCCGTAACACAGCAGAAAATAAGAAAACATAAAAGTCAGCAGGGCAATAATACAGTTCCTGGGTACTACAGGGTGGCAAGGGCCACAGGCACTGGTAGTGTGAGACAGTTCTAATAATCTTCTAGTTGGAAAGTCCTTACCAGGCCTGACTGTAGCAATGGAGAGAACCCAGGATCGTACCAGCTGGTGTTCCAGGAAAGGCTGGGCTGCTGAAGGTAAAACGGCTGCTGTGGATACTGGCTGGAACCAGACTGTTGTTGGTACGGAGTGGATACTGGCTGGAACCAGTTAAATAATAAACGAACTTGAGAGCGATGAAATAATAATACCGGTGGAGAGTGGTAAACTGCAGAAAGGACACCGGCCCTTTAAGGGAAGCTGTACACTGCTGGAAGCTGGGCTGGAAGCAGGTGATTGACTTGAGAGCGATGAAATAATAATACCGGTGGAGAGTGGTAAACTGCAGAAAGGACACCGGCCCTTTAAGAGAAGTTGTACACTGCTGGAAGCTCGGCTGGAAGCAGGTGATTGCTGTAGCTGGAAACAGGTGAGTCCAGAATGGATCGGAGAGTCAGGCTACACCGCAGATGGAATGCTGGTGCGGGTCTCTATAGCAGAAGTCTGGAGACAGGAGCTGGAACCTGGAAGACAACCACAGGAGAGAGACAAACTGGAACTAGGTTAGACAACCAAAGCACTGACGCCTTCCTTGTTCAGGCACAGCTTACTTATACCTGCAGCAAGGAAGGGGTTGGCTAGGCAATTATGCAAATCAACAATACAGACAGCAGATTGGTGGAAATGATCAGATGACAAAAACCAAGATGGCTGCGCCCATGCAGACACTTGGAGGGAAGTTTGGTTTGTAATCCATGTGAGAATTGAAACAGTAATGGCGACGCCGGCCACAGGAGACAGGAGACGCCAGACTGACAAGCGCACATTTAACCACGCGGGCACAGCGGAGGCCGCGGCTGATGAAATCACCACTCTGACATTCTGCATGTGGAAACTCAGAAACAGCGGGATCCGGTCCTGGAATGCTGAGCCAGCCTTAGGAGGCATCTGAAGGGTAAGTAATGGCGTCCAGATACCCGGATCGTGACATTCCCTGTTTAATAAAACTTTAAGGGTTATCTTCAAACCAGAAAAACAATTATATTTCCCGTCACAGTTATGTCTCCTACATGCGCACATTCCATAGTCCATAGCAGAACATTCAGCACATGAAGAATTCAGGCTGTTCTTGGTTCAAAGGTGCTCTAGTAACCTCATTCATTGGGAGAACATTGACTGGCAGTATGAGAATCGTAGGGGCAGAAGACGGAGGATGAATTCAGTAAACTTTTCCAGCCTCTACACTACTTCCCTAGTCCATCACACACAGCAGTTATAAGGGCACCATGGTGTCACCCCATACTTCTTGCTGTAGTCCGTTGATGTAGAGCACAGTGTCTGGAGACCTTGGATAATAGATGAGGAGGTCTGGTGGTCATGAGTTAAGGGGAGAATCCCAACTCTGCCACCCCTATCTGAGGAAAGGTTCTCTGAGATGAATGTGGTTGAAAGATCCTCCATCCACCTCTATTATAGTCATATACCCACAATGCATCTCTGCCTTCAGGACCTGTATGTAGTGGATCCAGGAGGGAAGTTCTGCAGGCCCCAGAGACACCCTGACCATGAATATACTCAGCATCTACTTGGAGCCTTATTAAAGAAGAACTTTGCTATTATTATCATATTTCTGAACCTGGAACCATTTAATATACAAAATTAAAATTGACCTCTAGTGGTAATTACTACAGGTGCAATCTTTTTTCCTAATTTTGTTCTTTGTAGTTGTTTGGTGGAATACTAGTACAGTAGATATCATCTGATTGCAGCCAGCTTTTATAGCTGCAAGTAACAGTCCAGTCCAAGCGTTTACGGCCCCGTTTTCTATTACTGTACACCGCCAAATCCTTAGAGACAATAACAGCTCTCTATTGGGTTGAAGTTGTGACTCTGAGGGAAGGATAACAAGCTGCATTATTTGGCCCTTCTGCATATTACTGTAATACACAGATGTTAGTGCTGGGAACGGTAAATAGGATCCCGCTGATTCTCAGGAACTGCGTCGTCTCTATAAGCTTGTACACAGATACCAGCTGCAATATGTTACTGATGTATTTAAATGACTACGCTTTTCAAATGTCATCGGATGACCACCTCATTTATTAACTACAGTAAAACAAACTTTTTTAATTTTTGGGAACGGGGGTATCTATGGAGTTCATTTACATACATTTAGTCTGTCAGTGGTGGAGGAATCCGTGGGTGGCGGGGAAACGTGACTTCAGTTCCAACATCAGGATTCCGCGCTAATTGCCTTACACTGATAGAATGCAATGGCGGATCTAGATCTGCAGTAAGAAAAGGGGGAAAGCTGGAGAAGATTGGTTGGTAACTGAAACGGTGGATGGTAAAACTTGTCAATTAAAGCAAAAGTAAAAAGCTCTATTCAATGTGCCCCCACCCCCCCATCTTTCCTAATTATTGACATTTATTTGATGGCGCTGTCATACTGTATACCATTGCGCTTTCCGATTGGGAACACAACAGCAGTTGCTGATCAATTTAGTATAGGTGTCTCTTTTTATTTTATTTTTGCTAAAGTATTGCTCATTTTTCTCTCATCTAGATACATACAGGGGTGCTGAGAGGGCGGGGGGATGGCTCATAGTATTAGATCTGGGCCTGCCAAAAGCACAGCCGCACACCCCCAACATTGTGTGACCACACCCCCTTTAGGTGGCGCGCCACCTTGCTACACATGGGGTCTGCGATTCACAACGTGCATGGCCACACCTTCAAACATCATGGCCATTGGGAAATGGGAATTTATTCCGCACTAGATCATTTTTTGAGTGAATTAAGTAGTGTGCAAGTAGTGTTTTAAGTAGTGTGTAGTTCGTAAGTAGTGTGTAAGTAGTATTTTCAGTACTGTAGTGTGTAGTTTGTAAGTAGAGTGTAAGTAGTGTTTAGTGTGTAAGTAGAGTGTAAGTAGTGTTTAGTGTGTAAGTAGTGTGTAGTTTGTAAGTAGAGTGTAAGTAGTGTTTAGTGTGTAAGTAGTGTGTAGATAGCTCCTAACTGCCATGTCACAGGTTGGGTTTGCAAAATGACAGTTAGGAGCTGATTGGCTGCTACTTTATCTCCATCCAAGGCTTAGTAAATAGATCCATAAATGTAGAGAAGCAACAAATACTAGGTATTAAGCACTCATTTGGGGCCAGAGCTCTGCTGAGAGTTGGTTGTGCTCTCAGGACATTTCAACTGTTTCAACTTTACAGTTTCAGTTTTGATCAGGTGTAACGCGTTTCGCCTACAACATGTGCATAGACAGAGAGGAAACACATCCTGTCTGAGGCTGGGGTTACTTTGTGAACTGCTGCTAAATCAGGAAAGGCCTCCAAATATACACATGACGTGCATACTGATCCCATCCTTCCATATCATGTGATCTAATCGGTGCCTGGTTCCAATAAGCAAGTACAATTTGGACGACAGTCCCATGACGTCCCAGTGCAGGGAGTAATGTCTTTGGCGGTGTGCGCTTACATTTTCCGCACTCATAACTGATCCTCTGTGATCGGGAGACACTGTAAGGTAGGAGAACGAGTGGGGAAAATATAAACACCAGGTTTTTAGTGTATGTGTAATGTATACTTTCCCTATACGGGATATAGGTAGCAAGCAAACGCGTATTATTCAAAGTTATGCCTTATGTTGGACGCATGATGCCACGAAAGCCTGCTCAACCACCCTATGCTAGCGCATGTTTCCGCAGAGTTAATGCAGGATCTGTTGGGCTTCCATGTGATTATATTGTGGCCACCCAGTTCCCACCCATCTCATGCAAAGTTGCAAACTGAAAACCAGCAAAGATAGGTCTTATCTTTTTTCGCTGTACGCCAATACTCTAAATTTTTGACTGTGCATAGAGATCTGTCCAACTCAGAATCAGCCACTATGGGGGTTATTCAGATTTGTTAGCAAACCAAAAAAGTTAGCAATTGGGCAAAACCATGCGCTCTGCAGGTGGGGCGGATGTAACATGTGCAGAGAGAGTTAGATTTGGGTGGGTTATATTGTTTCTGTGCAGGGTCAATTCTGGCTGCTTAATTTCTACACTGCAATTTAGATTTCAGTATTTACACACACCACCCAAATCTAACTCTCTCTGCACATGCGCACATGGGGCCTAATTCAGATCTGATCGCAGCCGCAAATTTGTTAGCTAATGGGCAAAACCATGTGCACTGCAGGTGGGGCAGATGTAACATGTGCAGAAAGAGTTAGATTTGGGTGGTTTATTTTGTTTCTGTGCAGGGTAAATACTGGCTGCTTTATTTTTATACTGCAATTTAGATTTCAGTTTGAACACACCCCACCCAAATCTAACTCTCTCTGCACATGTTACATCTGCCCCAGCTGCACTGCACATGGGGTTGTAATTCAGATCTGATCACTGCTGTGAGAACCGAACCGCGCATGCGTATGCACCGCAATGCGCAGGTGCGTCGGACGGCTGCAAAGGGGATGGCTGGTCAGCGACGGGTTTGTGTGAAGGATTCATTTGCACGTGCGTTGGCAAAGAAATTGACAGGAAGAGGGCGTTTGTGGGTGACCGTTTTCAGGGAGTGTCTGGAAAAACGCAGGCGTGTCCAAGCGTTTGCAGGGAGGGTGTCTGACGTCAATTCCGGTCCCGGACAGGCTGAAGTGATCGCAGCGGCTGAGTAAGTCCTGGGCTGTGCAGACACTGCATAAAATCAGTTTGTACAGCTCTGCTACACATGCGTTCGCACACTTGCACCCCCATGGTTTTGCCCATAAGATAACAAATTTGCTGCTGCCATCAGATCTGAATTAGGCCCTTGGTTTTGCCCATTAATGTGGTTTTTGGTTTGTTAACAACTCTGAATAACCCTCTATATACGATAGGTAAGAATCCTTATAAACACCACAGTATATCAATTACACTGTCTTTATAAAAGCCAGCACGGGCCATTCTGGAGTACAGATGGGGCCAGTCGATATGGTCAGGGCTACAAATATTATACTGTCAAATCCTTGGAAATAGTTTCACATTAAAGCCAACGTCCTGGCGTGTTTTTAAAGTACTAATATTATAAGAAAAAACAGGGAGTGAAATAAAGATGATTTCGCCATCCTCCCTCTGACGATAAGACACAGATGTTGGTTAGCGTTGGGAACAATAAATAGGTGCCCTGCTGTGGATACTGACTCTCAGTAATGACAGCACTGCCTCTACGAGCTTTTGCGGAGACACCATGTGCGATATATTACCTGTCAGTGCCACATTACCGCGCTCTGTAAATGTCATTGTCATGACAACCTAATTTAATAAGTTCAGTTAATTTACATTTATTTTTTGGGGAGGGAGGATGGTGAGAATTAATCTATTTCAGTAACGACCTTTTGACTTTCATTCCTCCGACCGGTGTATCAATCGCGTGCTGCAAAATAATAAGACTGGACATTGCGGCCTACGCCAACCTGCTTAGGAAATGATATAACAATTGTTTTAACGTAAAGGGCTATTCTGCGGCAAATAACAGCGTACAGATGTAGTTAGTTCTGAGAGGGCTCAGACCCTAAATGCCTTTATTTTAAAGCCCCAGATTCAGAGATGTATGAAAACTTCATGGCCTGCCTACATATCCTCAATTCCTCTGGGCGCACCTCATGTTCTTCAATCTTGGCGGCATTCTCTGACAGTGAGGACACAGTGCAGGAGAGGAGACAGAGCGGCGTGTGGCGCCAACTAAAAAAAAAATTCCTCCATTAAATAAACCCTGTTGGCGGGCCCCCTGGGACCGGCCGGGCCCTACGCGTGCTTTTGTGTTGCTTTGCGGTAAAATGCTACAACCCTTTCAGTGAAGCCACACCCATTTTGGAGGAACGTGGTTGGGGCTATTTTCTCCACCCCAGTGACACCACTGGTTCCACCTCGGAATCAGACTCATCATGCACATTTTGTGGGTTGTACATAGCAGGAGAACATCTCAGATGATTCTTGTTTCTTTAGCAGTTTACGGCTGTGTTCATACGTAAAGCCCTATGAACACCACTGAATACCCTTAAGGTGACAGGGGTGCACGAAGTGTCTGCATGGGGATTGTGTGGTTTTGGCATTTTAGAGTTACAGTACATTGGGGGTCATTCCGAGTTGTTCGCTCGGTAAAAATCTTCGCATCGCAGCGATTTTCCGCTTAATGCGCATGCGCAATGTCCGCACTGCGACTGCGCCAAGTAAATTTGCTATGCAGTTAGGATTTTTACTCACGGCTTTTTCATCGTTCTGGCGATCGTAATGTGATTGACAGGAAATGGGTGTTACTGGGCGGAAACAGGCCGTTTTATGGGCGTGTGGGAAAAAACGCTAACGTTTCCGGAAAAAACGCAGGAGTGGCCGGAGAAACGGGGGAGTGTCTGGGCGAACGCTGGGTGTGTTTGTGACGTCAAACCAGGAACGACAAGCACTGAAATGATCGCAGATGCCGAGTAAGTCTGGAGCTACTCAGAAACTGCTACGAGGTGTGTAATCGCAATATTGCGAATACATCGTTCGCAATTTTAAGATGCTAAGATTCACTCCAAATCTGCTAAAATCCGCTTGCGAGCGAACAACTCGGAATGACCCCCATTGATATGACCATGTGCCAATTGCATCAAATTTCATTTTAGTTCTGCCTACAGTTTATACATTAGTACTCCGCCACTAGGTGGCAGAATATTTCAGAGCATTCTGTATTCCAGTCTTATGGTTTTTGTGCTTTCATATTTATTCCTGACCCTTGACTCCTAATTGTTCTGGCGACCCTGACCCCTGCCAGTCACCCATCTGATCCGGTGACTGATCGCTGCCTGTACTTTGTAACCCTGACCTATACTAAATCTGACCATTCCCTAGTATTCTTATTTTGCATCACGCCACATTACCACCCACCCTCTCGCACTAAGGTTGCAGTGACAGGTCATGACCTGCAGGCCCCTTGCAGTGAAGCCCATAACACCTTGCAGCAGTTCCTTCCTGGAGCAAGTTGTTATGGGCTGACACTGCCTGAGCCATCCCTAAACTGACAGCCACAAGCCAGGCTCCTATGTATAAAGAGTGCAGCTTGTTAATCCTTGCTTCAGCAAACATCTTATTAACGTCTTGGGTCAACATGAAAATATATAAGCCAGGATAGGAGGACATCAATGCAAACATATCTGTAGATGCATGGCTCACCAATGGAAGTGGCATACCCTGGGCATTGTGCATAGCCCAGGTCTGGAGGCCATATAATACAGACCCCCAGATCTCTAATGGCTATGTAATACAGACCCCAGATCTCTGATGGCTACATAATGCAGGCCCATAGACCTCTAATGGCTATATAATGCTGGCTCCTAGACTTCTGGTGGCTATATAATTCATACTCCAGACCTCTAATGGCTACATAATACAGGCCTTTAGATCGCTGGTGGCAATGTAATGCAGGCATCTATGCCTCTAATGGCTATATAATGCAGGCCCCTATGCCTCTTATGGCTATATAATGCAGGCCCCTATGCCTCTAATGGCTATATAATGCAGGCCCCTAGACCTCTGGTGGCCATATAATGCAGACCCCCAGATCTCTAATGGCTATATAATACAGACCCCAGATCTCTGATGGCTACATAATGCAGGCCCATAGACCTCTAATGGCTATATAATGCTGGCTCCTAGACTTCTGGTGGCTATATAATTCATACTCCAGACCTCTAATGGCTACATAATACAGGCCTTTAGAATGCTGGTGGCAATGTAATGCAGGCATCTATGCCTCTATTGGCTATATAATGCAGGCCCCTATGCCTCTAATGGCTATATAATGCAGGCCCCTATGCCTCTAATGGCTATATAATGCAGGCCCCTATGCCTCTTATGGCTATATAATGCAGGCCCCTATGCCTCTAATGGCTATATAATGCAGGCCCCTAGACCTCTGGTGGCCATATAATGCAGACCCCCAGATCTCTAATGGCTATATAATACAGACCCCAGATCTCTGATGGCTACATAATGCAGGCCCATAGACCTCTAATGGCTATATAATGCTGGCTCCTAGACTTCTGGTGGCTATATAATTCATACTCCAGACCTCTAATGGCTACATAATACAGGCCTTTAGAATGCTGGTGGCAATGTAATGCAGGCATCTATGCCTCTAATGGCTATATAATGCAGGCCCCTATGCCTCTAATGGCTATATAATGCAGGCCCCTATGCCTCTAATGGCTATATAATGCAGGCCCTTAGACCTCTGGTGGCCCTATAATGCAGACCCCAGATCGTTGGTGGCTATATAATGCAGACCCCAGACCTCTGATGGCTATATAATGCAGGCCTCTAGACCTCTGGTGGCTATATAATGCAGATCCCTTACCTCTGATGGCTATATAATGCAGGTCTCTAGACCTCTGATGGCTATATAATGCATACCCCAGACCTCTGATGGCTATATAATGCAGGCCTCTAGACCTCTGGTGGCTATATAATGCAGGCCTCTAGACCTCTGATGGCTATATAATGCAGGCCTCTAGACCTCTGGTGGCTATATAATGCAGGTCCATAGATCCTTATAAATAAATTGTAATCATAATAATAATAATAATAATAATAATCTCTGGTGGCTATATAATGCTCTGACCTCTGTTGGCTATATTATGCAGACCCTACAATGGCTATACAATGAAGAGCCAGTCAGGAAACAGCCGACTCTGACTGATTGGCATTGTCCATCAACAATGAGCTGCCTAGTGGGTATGACAACTTCCAGACAAGGCCCCCAATTCCTTGCAGCTAGTAGAGGGATATACAAAGTGGCCACGGCTGTACAGCCTCCTCTCTGCAGGCCACTGACGCTGCAATTGGAGAATAAATTCAACTCTTGTTCTCCTGGTCTTAAAAAACCATCAGGAGAGAAAATCTTCAGACCAGGGAGAAAGTATTAGGTGCCCACTTCCAGCCATATTATAATAACGCTCTATTTGTCCCACCTACGCTGCGCGCTTCCAGGTCTTGCGCTTGTTTAATGAATTTGCCTACAAGTCATAGCGGAGATCCTGGCTTGGAGTTTGTGTCGGGGAAAGGCAGAAGTACTGAGCGCGCCCTGAGTACAATCCGCTCATATCGTATTTCCCTCCCTGTAAACACTTAATGAACTGCAGAAATAATGACAGATTTAATTGACATTATTACTGCCCCATTAGACAGAGATGAGATCCACGTTCTCTTCTTCCTCCAATTCCTTCTACAACATCATTTAGTATATCTGGAGGGGAACAGACATTTAAAGTTTGTATCTCACTAGTGTAGTTCCCCAACTCTTTAATCCTCAGCGTGCCGCTGTTATTACTAATGAAAAACAGATAAATGGACGTTTAGTGCCAAAATAAAGGAGTAAAAGTTCCGGAACATTGTTAATGGAAACATGTAAACAAACATTGCTAGTTTAGCCTAATGATTGAATAATAGTGCATCTAAGTTCACCAATAGTGATCACATGTGAAGTGCTCTCCAGTGTTGTTACGTGCAACAAGCATAGTGCATTTCCATTTTTCCCAAATTTGTCAATACACTGCCACATTTTCTTTTTTTGTGATACTGCAATACTTCAAACCGACCAGCAGATGGCACCATCTTCACAGCAGTTTTACTAAAAGTACTAATATTGGCCCTCATTCCGAGTTGTTCGCTCGCAAGCTGCTTTTAGCAGCATTGCACACGCTAAGCCGCCGCCTACTGGGAGTGAATCTTAGCTTAGCAAACAAAAATCTTGCGAACAAAAGATTCTCAAAATTGCGAATAGAAATTTCTAAGCAGTTTCTGAGTAGCTCGACACTTACTCTGCCACTGCGATCAGTTCAGTCAGTTTCATTCCTGGTTTGACGTCACAAACACACCCAGCGTTCGCCCAGACACTCCCCCATTTCTCCAGCCACACCCGCGTTTTTCCCAGAAACGGCAGCATTTTTTCACACACACCCATAAAATGACCAGTTTCCGCCCAGAAACACCCACTTTCTGTCAATCACACTCGGCTCTCCAGAACGAAGAAAAAACCTCGTAATGCCGTGAGTAAAATACCAAACTTCTTAGCAAATTTACTTGGCGCAGTCGCAGTGCGAACATTGCACATGCGCAGTTTGCGTAAAATCGCTGCGATGCGATGAAAAAGAACGAGCAAACAACTCGGAATGAGGGCCATTGGCCCTCATTCCGAGTTGATCGGTAGCTGTCGTTGTTCGCTGCGTAACGATCATTTAAAAAAATGGCGAAACTACGCATGCGTATGGGCCGCAATGCGCACGCGCGGCATACGGGTACAAAGAGCATCGTTGTTTTGCACTGCTTCTAGCGACGATTCCATTCGCACAGGGAGATTGATAGGAAGAGGGCGTTTGTGGGTGACAACTGACCATTTTCTGGGTGTGTTTGGAAAAACGCAGGCGTGTCCATGCGTTTGCAGGGCGGGTGTCTGACGTCAATTCCGGGACATTTGTTGCAGCAATCATCGCACAGGATAAGTAACTTCAGGGCTGGTTTTGTTTTGCACAAAATGTTTTTTGTACCGCTTGGCTGCACAGGCGTTCGCACTCTTGCAAAGCGAAAATACACTCCCCCGTGGGCGGCGACTATGCGTTTGCACGGCTGCTAAAAGTAGCTAGCGAGCGATCAACTCGGAATGACCCCCATTGTACAGTACAGCATAAGTTGATAGCAATATTTTGCAGAGTGAGGAGCGGATTCAGAGTATTAAGTAACTTTGCCCCCTGGCAGCGCCATGTTAGGCTGCAGGTGTGGCCGATGCAACTACGGGCCCAATTCAGATCTAATAGCAGCAGCAAATTTGTTAGCTGATGGGCAAAACCATGGAGGTAATTCAGACCTGATCGCTAGCAAGCGATTTTTGCAGCGCTGCGATCGGATAGTTGCCGCCAACAGGGGGAGTGTATTTTCGCTTTGCAAGTGTGCGAACGCATGTGTAGCTGAGCTGTACAAACAGATCTTGTGCAGTCTCTGCGCAGCCCAGGACTTACTCAGCCGCTGCGATCACTTCAGCCTGTCCAGGACCGGAATTGACGTCAGGAACCCTCCCTGCAAATGCTTGGACACGCCTGCGTTTTTCCAACCACTCCCAGAAAATGGTCACTTGACACCCACAAACGCCCTCTTCCTGTCAGTCTAACTGCGATCGCCCATGCAAACGAATCTGTTGCACAAACCCATCGCTGAGTGGCGATCCGCTTTGTACCCGTGCGCCGTGCCTGCGTATTGCGGTGCATACACATGCACATTTAGACCTGATCGGCCGCTGTACCCCCAATGTGCAGTGCAGGTGGAGCAGATGTAACATGTGCAGAGAGAGTTAGATTTAGGTGGTTATATTGTTTCTGTGCAGGGTAAATACTGGCTGCTTTATTTCTACACTGCAATTTAGATTTCAGTTTGAACACCCCCCACCCAAATCTAACTCTCTCTGCACATGTTACATCTGCCCCCCTTGCAGTGCACATGGGTGGTCATTCCGAGTTGTTCGCTCGGTAATTTTCTTCGCATCGCAGTGATTTTCCGCTATTTGTGCATGCGCAATGTTCGCACTGCGACTGCGCCAAGTAAATTTGCTATGAAGATTGGTTTGATTTTACTCACGGCATTACAAGGTTTTTTCTTCGTTCTGGAGATCGGAGTGTGATTGACAGGAAGTGGGTGTTTCTGGGCGGAAACTGGCCGTTTTATGGGAGTGTTTGAAAAAACGCTACCTTTTCTGGGAAAAACGCGGGAGTGGCTGGAGAAACGGAGGAGTGTCTGGGCGAACGCTGGGTGTGTTTGTGACGTCAAACCAGGAACGACAAGCACTGAATTGATCGCACTGGAAGAGTAAGTCTCGAGCTACTCAGAAACTGCACAGAGAAGTCTTTTCGCAATATTGCGAATCTTTCGTTCGCAATTTTGCTAAGCTAAGATTCACTCCCAGTAGGCGGCGGCTTAGCGTGTGCAAAGCTGCTAAAAGCAGCTTGCGAGCGAACAACTCGGAATGAGGGCCATGGTTTTGCCCATTAGCTAACAAATTGCTGCAATCAGATAGATTAGGCCCTAAGGCCCTCATTCCGAGTTGTTCGCTCGCTAGCTGCTTTTAGCAGCATTGCACACGCTAAGCCGCCGCCCTCTGGGAATGTATCTTAGCTTAGCAGAATTGCGAATAGAAATTTCTTAGCAGTTTCTCAGTAGCTCGAGACTTACTCCTACATTGCGATCAGTTCAGTCAGTTTCGTTCCTGGTTTGACGTCACAAACACACCCAGCGTTCGCCCAGACACTCCCGCCTTTTTCCCAGAAACGCCAGTGTTTTTTCGCACACTCCCAGAAAACGGCCAGTTTCCACCCAGAAACACCCACTTCCTGTCAATCACACTACGATCACCAGAACGATGGAAAATCCTCATTATGCCGTGAGTAAAATAACTAGGCGCATGCGCTCTGCGAACCTTGCGCATGCGCAGTAAGCGACTAATCGCAGTATAGCGAAAATCGGCAAAGAGCGAACAACTCGGAATGACCCCCTATGTGCAGAGAGAGAGAGAGAGATAAAGTACCAACCAATCAGCTCCTGCCATTTTTCAAACACAGCCTGCAACATGACAGTTAGCAGCTGATTGGTTGGTACTTTATCTCTCTCCAAGGCTTATTACATACTACGTCTCCCTCTATAGGGGCACAGTGTTAAAGAGAGGTCCATCGTGGACACTCTCACATTAATGAAAGGAACTGTGATCGGTCAGCTTGCGACAGCTTCCATGTTACTTTATCCTGTGAGAGTTTAACTGCAGGTCTCCCCTCTATGGTTCCACTGGGTTAGGTATGTTATACCGCTGGTCTGGATGCCGACAGTCACATGACCGACAGCGGCACCCTGACACTGACGATCCCAACACCAGAAGGGGTAAGTATTCTCCTCCGTTCCCTACCCTAACCCTCGGGGGGTGGTAGCCATGGCTAACCACTTCCCCTAGATGGGTGATTATATTCCATGCCCACCTGGGTTTGTATTGAATGTAGTATCCCTTGCAACTCCAGCGTCCGAAACAGCCGGAAACGCGGAGGCTTTGAAAAAGTGACGTATGGTGAATTTAGCCCCAGCTGTAGCGCAGTACATAGCGAATACCGCAATCACGTCACAGCGATGTGTCTGTATCACTAAATGCCGACTCACTAACATAGACTAATATCCATTCATCTCCACTAGAATAGTGACCACTAACTACTAAAGCATGGTCCAGTATATCGCTCCTATATACTGTAATGATGTTTAATGGTGTGATACGTATTTCCCTTCTAGAGAGAGGCAGCAACGCTCATTTCAAACAGAAAGGTATCGTATGATTATTACACGTCCCCTCTGTCTGTCATTCCGTATGTTCTTTCCTATCATCTATCTATAGAGTGAGCACTTCTACATTCCAAAGCAGCCACAGACTGAGAGTTATATAGTGGGAGGAGCAGAGTCCCCCAGCAGCACAGAGTATATCAGGAGATGAGTGATGTGTCAGTGAGGACAGGGCTGCATGTGACAGGGGCACTGACATGATGTGAGGAGGGGAATGGAGGAAGCAGGAAGACACATACTGAGAGTTATATAGTGGGAGGAGCAGAGTCCCCCAGCAGCACAGAGTATATCAGGAGATGAGTGATGTGTCAGTGAGGACAGGGCTGCATGTGACAGGGGCACTGACATGATGTGAGGAGGGGAATGGAGGAAGCAGGAAGACACATACTGAGAGTTATATAGTGGGAGGAGCAGGGTCCCCAGCAGCACAGAGTATATCAGGAGATGAGTGATGTGTCAGTGAGGACAGGGCTGCATGTGACAGGGGCAGTGACATGATGTGAGGAGGGGAATGAAGGCAGCAGGAAGCCACAGACTGAGAGTTATATAGTGGAAGGAGCAGGGTCCCCAGCAGCACAGAGTATATCAGGAGATGATTGATGTGTCAGTGAGGACAGGGCTGCATGTGACAGGGGCAGTGACATGATGTGAGGAGAGGAATGGAGGCAGCAGGAAGCCACAGACTGAGAGTTATATAGTGGGAGGAGCATGGTCCCCAGCAGCACAGAGTATATCAGGAGATGAGTGATGTGTCAGTGAGGACAGGGCTGCATGTGACAGGGGCAGTGACATGATGTGAGGAGGGGAATGGAGGCAGCAGGAAGCCACAGACAGAGTTATATAGTGGGAGGAGCAGGGTCTCCAGCAGCACAGAGTATATCAGGAAATGTTTCATTTATTTAAAACTTGCATCAAAATTTACAATATATACAGAATAAAACAAATAAATAAATACATTATACAAAAAAATAATAATGATGATTAACAAACAACTCAAATTTACATTCCTTGAATAAATAATATACACTGTATATATAAATATCCAGAAATAATACTCCAAAACCAACCACCACCCTCACCAACACTCCACCCAAATCTACACACTTATGTTTAAGAAAAACTGAGCAAAGCTAGTTAAATGTATGCAAACCTATTCCATAAAAAATGAAAGTACTCAAAATCTATGGGATGTGAAATGAAGAAAAGACCCTAAAGCTAGATTTAGAGAGGACTTCTACCACCCACTCAAGGGGGTTTCAGGTGGCCCCACCAACGAGACCACCTGACAGCATCCATCCTCTCCTTATCCAGAACCATCATCCTTTCCACCTCGTGCAGAATTAAATCCACCACCGCTTCACAGGGAAGGAATTTATTTCTTATGGACACCTGACACCGTGCCATCCAAGTGTGATATCTAACTGCTAAACTGACTAAAAAAATGGTGGTCAAATTAAATCTACCATATCTTTTGAATGCTCCATAAGCCCACTCAGGGTAACTAAGCCCCGAAAGGCACGGGATACGTAAAGCTCTTGAAACTCTCTTGTAAATTTCTACGTTAAAGGGGCACCTGATCAAGAAATGGTCCATTGTCTCCACCTCCCCTAGACATTCCTCCCGTGGACAACCACGATCATTGGAATTTCTCCACATCATGTTCCCCTTTACGTAAAGCTTCCCGTGGAAAGAAAGCCAAGCAATATCTCTGAACTTCAGCGGTATTCTCTCCGAATTAATCAGAGCCAACCCTGCTGAAGCGACATCACTCGGGCAATCCCTTGGTGACAGCGGAACATGAAAGTGGGTTCGCAAAATCCTCTCCCCCAACTCCTTCCTGGAAAGACTTTTGACTTCCCCCACTTCCAGTCCCCAACGCTTTATCACTTTCAAGCACTGGATAACGTAGATCGGGAGATACCCATGCCGAATTTGGGGACTCTTCACTTGGCCTCCTTCTAACCAAAACCTGAGGAAGGGAGACACCCAGATCTCAAAGCCACTTACCCATCGAGGGGGAGTCTCTAACAGTAGGCTCCCAAAATTAAGTTTTACAAAGGTTGTTACAAAAAAGACCACAGGGTTGACCATACTCAAACCCCCGTCTTTCCTCGACTTATAAGTGATGCCCCTCTTGACTATATTTATTCTGTTCCCCCAAAGTAACATAAAGAACAGAGAGTTCAATTTGGTCCATAAAGATTGAGGCAAGAAGCACACATAGCTGACGTACAGAAAGATCGGGATCATGTAGGTTTTGCACAAGTCAACCTTTTCCCTGTAAGAGAATTTCCATCTCTTCCAGCTCTCTACTTTCCGGGCAGCATTTTCCAGAGTTCTCTCCCAATTTAGAGTGGCATAGTCACCATGGTCGAAACAGATGCCTAAAATCTTTATCTGTGAACTGGCCGGGGGGAGGCTGTCCGGAAGGCAGAATTCCTCGCCTTCCTCCCCCATCCAGAAAACGTCACACTTCTCATGGTTTATTCTGGAGCATGAAGCTTCAGAGTATTCACAGATGAGATTTTCTACTTCACGTGCCTCTGCCACTGATGACAGAACCACTGTGACATCATCTGCGTAAGCCACTACCTTCAGAGGGAACTCCGGTCCCAGCTGCACTCCTCCCACTGCACCGTTCTCTACCCTTCTGATGAAGGGATCGATCGCGAATACATATAGAAGGGGGTTCAGGAGGCATCCCTGACGAACACCAGAGCTCACGCCAAAGGTAGGACCCACCCAACCATTAACAAGTGGGAAGCTCTCGGCCTGACTGTATATTGTTCTTAGCCAATTCACCACCCTGACTGGAAAACCATACCTTTCAAGCAAGGCCCACAGGTACTCATGATTTACTCGGTCAAAAGCCTTAGACTGATCTAATGCCAGCAAGTACTTTCCCCATTTCTCAGCACGGCACTGCTCTATGGCCTCCCGGACGCCAAGGACTGCACTAAAGGTGCTGCGGCCCTTCACAGTACAGTGCTGAGATGGAGAAAGCAGTTGTTCAGAAAATTCCAACAACCTATTAAAAAGTACTGTTGCCAAAATCTTTCTATCTGTATTGAGAAGGGCGATGGGGCGCCAGTTCTCAATGCGAGATGGATCCTTACCTTTGGACAACAATATGAGAGCAGATAACCTCATAGAAGGAGGGAGAATTCCCTCGTCCAGGCACTCATTATATACATCTACAAGTCGGGGAATCAAGAGGTCTGCAAAAGCTATATAAAACTCAGATGTTAACCCATCTGGGCCTGGAGACTTCTTTAAATTTAACCCATCAATCGCCTTCCTGATTTCCTCTGCTGTCACATTATTACCCAAAGTTTCAAAAGAGGCATCTGGGTTACGAAGACCAGGAGTCTCCCTTAGAAATGTTTCCATCCTCTCTCTGATAAGTGGCTGCTCAGACAAAAGATCGGAGTAATAGGATCCAATAACATTCAGGATGCCTTCCTTGTCCTCTTGAAGGACACCCTGTCTGTCATACAGACCCCTCACCTCCTTCACCTCGATTGATTTTCCACAGATCTGGCAGGTGAGTGGTACTTTCCAAAATCCCTCTCCAGAACCAAGGAATCCAGCCGGTTATACTGATATTCCTTCATCTGAGCCTTCACCCGGGAGATTTCCCCACTATCTCCACACTCAGAGATTAAGAAATCTAATTTCCTTCTCAGGTTCTGATAGATATTCCGTCTTATCAAGTTCTTTTTTGCTACCAGCCTACGGAAGAGTCTCCGAATTCTCTTTTTAGTATCTTCCCACCACTCAGATCTACTCCAACCCGCCTCCAAAAGTGTTTCCTGGGATTGAAAGAAGTCTCTAAAGGATTGTCTAACCCTTTCTTCCTTTAGGAGCTCAGAGCTCAAGCGCCATAGGCCCCGTCCTTTCTGAGTAGCTTTTGAAGCATTCAAAGTAATAGAGAGAAAAGCGTGATCAGAGAACTCTACTAGCTTTACCTCTGGAGGCAAAGTTTTCGAAGTTTCCTTAACAAAAAACCTATATATCCTAGACCTACGACTACCACTAAAATAGGTGTAACCCGTGAGGTCTGGGAAATGGCGAACATGCACATCCACCAGACCGGCCTGTCTAACCATGCTAACTAAAAAATTGGAATCAGGACCCAGTGTTGTCCTTGAAACTCCCCTGTCTTTTGGCCTGATAATGGTGTTGAAATCACCTCCAAAGACAATCTGCTGGGCCGTAAAAAGGAACGGTTTTATCTCCCTGAAGAGACATTTCCTGTCCCATGAAGACTGTGGCCCATAAATGTTAATGAGTCTCAGGTCATGTCCCCTCAGGTTGACATCTAAAATCATACACCTACCTGCAATTCTATAACCTTGTGCACTGTTACCATACCAGTAAAAAGTACTGCCACCCCACCGTACAGCTCGGCCGCAAGAGACCAGTAAGAAGGCCTACGCCTCCACTCACACTTCACCTTGTGGAGGGTGTCCAACTTAGTAATTCTAGTCTCTTGCAAAAATAAAAAGTCAATCTCAATCGTACTGAAAAAATCAAAGGCCAGAAAACGAGCACGTTCGGAAATTACGGAAGCCACATTAATGGTGGCACATCGTATGGGTTGGGGATCCATGTTTCTTTTGGTTATAAAAGCAGAACCTTGCTCACTTTTCCTTTACATCTTTTCCTGACCCCATATTTGAAGACCCGGACCCTCGTGTCTCTTTCCCTTTGGGAGGGGTTTCCCTCTCCCCAATGACACCCAACATGCCACCCCCCTTGCCTAACCCTTGGGACAGGCCATCCTTACTCTGTGAGGGTCCAGGATCTGGTGGTTTACACTCAGACCTGTGTGTCAAGCCTGGAACCCCCAGTGAATCACATGCAGGTGCCCCACTTGGTTTAATTATTGAACCAGAAGAGTCCATGTTAATCTCTTCTTCCTCCACCTCTTGAGTCTCCTCTATTACCATTTCATCAATAGGAGTATGCCCGTTTCCAACCTCTGAATCCCTGGCCACCTCTTTTTCCACCAACTCTGTACCCATGGGGTCCCATTCTAGACCCTCCTGTACCTCCTCTCCCCCTCTTTCTCCACTATCATCTTCTACCAGTACTTGTTCTTTCTTTTTCCTTCTTTTACTTTTACCCTTTTCAATAATTACCCCTTCAGATGTTTTTTTATTCTGTTTTGCTTTTCTTTTACTCACTCTGGGTACAAAAATTGGTCCCCCACCATCCCTTGCCACCTCACCCTCCTCTTCCTCATCAGTGGAAAGCACATCAAATCTGTTAGTAAGGATTACCTGCTCATCATCACCTTTCCTCTTTTTTTTATTGTTACCGTTTTTCACCATTTGAAAGGCATCTTCCTTGTCAAACAGAACTCCTTGTCCTTACTCCCACAAAAACTGGTCCCTGTTCTTTTCCCTGACCCTCTTTCTCATTCCTAGTTGTTTCCTCACTCTGCTCTCTCTCACTTTCCATATTGTCACTTGCCCAGGGGCACCTGCTGTAAGGATGGCCATCCTGACCACACAAATTACATTTGACATTACTGCAATCCCTGGAAACATGTACAATTTTTCCACATAATGTACATTTGGTAACATTACAATCACTGCTCATGTGTCAAAAATCCCCGCATTTGAAGCAGGTGCGGGGTTGCCCTGAATAAAAACATTGAACACGGCCTCGGCCTATATACGCAGCAGAAGGCACATGTATAAAACCTCTGTCTGTACTCTTTAATTGGACCATGGCTGACCACGCTCCCCCCCAAACTCCCATTATAAAACCAACCTTGATCAAGTTGGACTGTACAGTACAGAATCTGGATAACCAGAACAATATATCCTGGGCAGGAATTGACTCGTTCCTGACCAAGATTGTCAGTTTAACTTTATCCTGTTTAGTAACCAAGTTTGTTTTATAGCTACTGTAGGGTGCCACGGATCTGCATGCCTGCCACTTCGTCCAAAACGTCTGCAGTCCCTGATAGGACAGGAAGCTTACATCAAAATCTAGTGTCTTAACTGGATGGATGCAGGCATACAGATCCGAGGCATGGAACCCAAGGCTGAAAATCATTTCCAGGAACACTTCTTTAGTGGGAACTTCACCTGTCCCTGCCCATTTAAACTGTAAAAGATTTCTTCTTTTACTGACCTGACCAGGCCCGACCATTACAGGTGACACATTATTAATAACATTTGGCCTTGCAGCCACGTTAGCATAAGACATTGTACCGGGAACAGGCTGTTCATTCACATTTCCAATAGCATTTGCATTAACCACATTTATATTGCTTAACCCTTCGCGCCTCTTTTGCTCCGGGCTAATCAATTCAACAGCAGCCTTGACCCTGGCTGGGGCAGCCATCTGTCCATATACAGACTGAATAATGTCTTTACCACCGTCTGATAGAGTACTTTTGTCTAGTGCTGGCATACCCTGTGTTGTACTGCAGGATTGCACAGTGTCCCCACCAGCATTAACCCCCAGAGCCTCCCCAGTCACTGGCACATTACTGACATTCACTGATTTACTTTGTACACCGGCCTTTAACTTTATTTTTTCAGAATTTTTGGCCAACATTACTTATGCTTTAATTACCTCCATGCGCAATTGGAAGTCTGTGCGCTTTTCCTCTTCCTCAAGGTCATCTAATGTAGCCATCACTACAGAAGGAGGCCCCACTGCTGGGGGAGCAGGACCAAGCTGAGCTGCTGCTGATGTGGTAGGCACCTCTGATCCCGCATGGACCAGCACACCTGCATTCTCCTGCACACCACTGTCAGTCTCCAGATCAGTCAGTAGGCTGGGGTGTGCATTGCTTTCTGTCCTCACTGGAGCCTCTGTGATCATGCTCTGGACACCACACCCTTCTGCTTCCTGAGAGCTCATCTGCATAGATACTTGCAACACCTGAGCTGCTGCTTGGTCAGGTAACTCTTGCACTGCTGCTTGGTCAAGTAACCCTTGCACTGCTGCTTGTGCTGCCATTTCTTTGTCTTTTCTCTCTTGCCGCTTTTCATGCAGCTTGCTTTTTACCTTTTCCAGGTCTTTAGAAAGTGACTTGATGGCCTCTCTTAGCACAGGTCTTTCCCATTTAAAGCAAGAGTATCTTCTCTTTTTTTTATCAGCGATTCTTGCACTTATTCTTTTTGATTCTTTCTGCAGCTCCTCCACACTGAGGCTATCAAAAGTCTCTTCCTCATCATCAGTACTTCCAGGAGACTCAGGCACATTCTCTTTGGCATCAAAGGGCTTCATCCCCTCCCCCACTACTTCACTGTCCATAGGGCAGACAGCGGCTGCTGCCACTTCACCGCATGTTACGGCACATGGGGGAGCACCCTCGGACAGTTTGGGGGGATTTGAAGGCTCTAGTTCCTTCACTAGCGCCCCACCGACAGGGCAGGTAGCAGCCACCACCGCTCGATCCTGTGTTTCCTCACACAGGAGAGCAGCACCCTCCGGTATGTTATGGGGAACTGACTGCGACTCCAGTTGCCTCGCTGAATCCGCACCATTAGCACTGCCACTGCTGCCTCTTCTGAATGTCCCCGACTGGCCAGCCGCACAATCTGTCAGGGCACCGGAAGTCTTTAGCCTGGCTGTTGGTTTAGGGCCCGAGCCATGGCCTGCACTCTGGGAGCTCTCTCCTCCAGGAGGATCCATCCCCCTGGGGAAGCCAGCAGGAAAACTCCCTGCAGCACAATATCACAGCTACAACTGATGGAGCTCTCCTGCAAACACCTGCTCACAGCACACAGAAGCACAAAGGGGCGGTGACAGGATGTGAGGAGGGGAATGGAGGCAGCAGGAAGCCACAGACTGAGAGTTATATAGTGGAATGAGCAGGGTCCCCAGCAGCACAGAGTATATCAGGAGATGAGTGATGTATCAGTGAGGACAGGGCTGCATGTGACAGGGGCAGTGACATGATGTGAGGAGGGGAATGGAGGCAGCAGGAAGCCACAGACTGAGAGTTATATAGTGGGAGGAGCAGGGTTCCCAACAGCACAGAGTATATCAGGAGATGAGTGATGTGTCAGTGAGGACAGGGCTGCATGTGACAGGGGCAGTGACATGATGTGAGGAGAGGAATGGAGGCAGCAGGAAGCCACAGACTGAGAGTTATATAGTGGGAGGAGCAGGGTCCCCAGCAGCACAGAGTATATCAGGAGATGAGTGGTGTGTCAGTGAGGACAGGGCTGTATGTGACAGGGGCAGTGACATGATGTGAGGAGGGGAATGGAGGCAGCAGGAAGCCACAGACTGAGAGTTATATAGTGGGAGGAGCAGGGTCCCCAGCAGCACAGAGTATATCAGGAGATGAGTGGTGTGTCAGTGAGGACAGGGCTGCATGTGACAGGGGCCGTGACATGATGTGAGGAGGGGAATGGAGGCAGCAGGAAGCCACAGACTGAGAGTTATGTAGTGGGAGGAGCAGGGTCTCCAGCAGCACAGAGTATATAATGAGATGAGGGATGTGTCAGTGAGGACAGGGCTGCATGTGACAGGGGCAGTGACATGATGTGAGGAGGGGAATGGAGGCAGCAGGAAACCACAGACTGAGAGTTATATAGTGGAAGAGCAGGGTCCCCAGCAGCACAGAGTATATCAGGAGATGAGTGGTGTGTCAGTGAGGACAGGGCTGCATGTGACAGGGGCAGTGACATGATGTGAGGAGGGGAATGGAGGCAGCAGGAAGCCACAGACTGAGAGTTATATAGTGGGAGGAACAGGGTCCTCAGCAGCACAGAGTATATCAGGAGATGAGTGATGTGTCAGTGAGGACAGGGCTGCATGTGACAGGGGCAGTGACATGATGTGAGGAGGGGAATGGAGGCAGCAGGAAGCCACAGACTGAGAGTTATATAGTGGGAGGAGCAGGGTCCCCAGCAGCACAGAGTATATCAGGAGATGAGTGATGTGTCAGTGAGGACTGGGCTGCATGTGACAGGGGCAGTGACATGATGTGAGGAGGGGAATGGAGGCAGCAGGAAGCCAGAGACTGAGAGTTATATAGTGGGAGGAGCAGGGTCCCCAGCAGCACAGAGTATATCAGGAGTTGAGTGATGTGTCAGTGAGGACAGGGCTGCATGTGACAGGGGCAGTGACATGATGTGAGGAGGGGAATGGAGGCAGCAGGAAGCCACAGACTGAGAGTTATATAGTAGGAGTAGCAGGGTCCCAGCAGCACAGAGTATATCAGAAGATGAGTGATGTGTCAGTGAGGACAGGGCTGCATGTGACAGGGGCAGTGACATGATGTGAGGAGGGGAATGGAGGCAGCAGGAAGCCAGAGACTGAGAGTTATATAGTGGGAGGAGCAGGGTCCCCAGCAGCACAGAGTATATCAGGAGATGAGTGATGTGTCAGTGAGGACAGGGCTGCATGTGACAGGGGCAGTGACATAATGTGAGGAGGGGAATGGAGGAGGCAGGAAGTCACAGACTGAGAGTTATATAGTGGGAGGAGCAGGGTCCTCCAGCAGCACAGAGTATATCAGGAGATGAGTGATGTGTCAGTGAGGACAGGGCTGCATGTGACAGGGGCAGTGACATGATGTGAGGAGGGGAATGGAGGCAGCAGGAAGCCACAGACAGAGTTATATCGTGGGAGGAGCAGGGTCCCCAGCAGCACAGAGTATATCAGGAGATGAGTGATATGTCAGTGAGGACAGGGCTGCATGTGACAGGGGCAGTGACATGATATGAGGAGGGGAATGGAGGCAGCAGGAAGCCATAGACTGAGAGTTATATAGTAGGAGGAGCAGGGTCCCCAGCAGCAAAGAGTATATCAGGAGATGAGTGATGTGTTAGTGAGGACAGGGCTGCATGTGTCAGGGGCAGTGACATGATGTGGGGAGGGGAATGGAGGCTGCAGGAAGTCACAGACTGAGAGATATATAGTGGGAGGAGCAGTGTCCCCAGCAGCACAGAGTATATCAGGAGATGAGTGATGTGTCAGTGAGGACAGGGCTACATTAGACAGGTGCAGTGACATGATGTGTGGAGGGGAAACCACAGACTGAGAATTGTATAGTGTGAGTTCTGTACTCACAGTAGATCATATTTCTATTTTATTTGGTTTTGTTCAGATGCTGCAGTGTTGGTCCACACAGAGGTCAACTCTTACAATAGTATGTCTGCTAGTACACGCTTTTACCACTAGGGGGTGTATGAGGACACTTTACACTACATCTCTGGGTGTGTTCTCTAACCTAAGTTTAACAGTCCAGGTTTTAGTTATATCCATGCTAGAGCACAGGTGACTTAATTAGTTCCTCAGTTGTTTTGATTTAACCAAGTGTGCTGAAGCCTGGATATCACTAAAACCTGCACTGCTGGTGTGCCTTGAGGGGTTTCCGGTATGAATGGTCGACCATGTTATGGTCGACAGTCATTAGGTCGACCACTATTGGTCGACATTGACATGATCGACATGGACACATGGTCGACACATGAAAATGGTCGACACATGAAAGGTCGACACATGAAAAGGTCGACATGAGTTTTTTAACTTTTTTTTGGTGTCGTTTTTTGCTTCGGGCATGGTGCCTTCGCTCCGCTACCGCTTCGCTCGGCACAGATTACCGTTCCAATCGTAGTCCACGTGGATCGTAAAGTATGGAAAAGTTCCCCAAAAGAAAAAAAAGTTAAAAAAACGCATGTCGACCATTTTTCATGCGTCGACCATTTTCGTGTGTCGACCATGTGTCCATGTCGACCATGTCAATGTCGACCAATAGTGGTCGACCTAATGACTGTCGACCATAACATGGTCGACCATGTGAACGGATACCGCCTTGAGGAGCGAGGTTGGGAATGCCTGCATTACATCCATCATGCCTTTGCTGTTCTCACTTTCATTCTGCAAATGCCAGCTGATTGCAGATTACAGGAGAATATCTGCTGCCTTGAGCAGAGCAAAGTCACTACAATGGCAGTGTTATTACTCCATGCACAGACCATGATTCCCTTAGGCCAGAGGTTCCCAAACGCGGTCGTCAAGGCACCCCAACGGTCCAGGTTTTAAATATATCCATGCTTGGCTACACCTTAGTCAATTTGATTTAACCATCTGTGCTGAGCCATGGATATACTGAAAACCTGGACTGTTGGGGTGTCTTGAGGAACGCGTTGGGAACATCTACCTTAGGGGCTCCAGAATCTGCCTATTGGGGGAACTGCCTATTTGGGGTCCACAGAATATGGACCTACTGACGCTTGGGGCCTGTGCTGTAAGCCCTGCTGGTCTACAAAATGCCTCATTTATATTATAGATGCAGAGCAGTATGAGTCTCACAAACCCAATGTTTCTCTTACGTCCTAGAGGATGCTGGGGTCCACATTAGTACCATGCGGTATAGATGGGTCCACCAGGAGCCATTGGCACTTTAAGAGTTTGAGAGTGTGGGCTGGCTCCTCCCTCTATGCCCCTCCTACCAGACTAAGTTTAGAAAATGTGCCCGGAGGAGCCGCTCACAGCTAGGGGAGCTCTACAGAGCTTTTCTAGTTAAAGTTAGTTTAGAGTTTATTTTTTTACAGGAGGCTATTGGCAACAGCCTGCCTGCAGCGAGGGACTAAGGGGGGGAGCAGTGTCCGCCCTGCGGGGTCTGAGCTACTGTCTCCGCTGACTGGACACTGAGCTCCAGAGGGGTCGGATCATTCTCCGCCACAGGGGACCGCTCGCCCCAGCAGCATGCAGCCAACCCCTTACAGAGCTGAAGAAGTGGTGAGTGAGACACTGACCCCCCTAACAAGCGGGGGGCCGGTGTGAAGATGGCGGCACATGAGAGGGAGCGCAGTATTATCTGTGCTTCTATGAAGGTCCAGAGGCTCATGGTGCGGCGCTGTGAGGGGCGCCCTGGGCCAGCGCTTACCCCCACACTGGTCAGCAAGTCTGTCGGGGTCCGCGGATCTCAGCCAGCACATTTCTCCTCAGGCCAGTATAATCTATGAAGAGCGGGAAGACAGCACCATTAAGGGGGCGGAGCTTCTCCTCAGAACGGACCCAGCAGCGTTCCAGCGCCATTTTCCTGCCTGCACAGCGCTGGATGGAAGATCAGGTCCCTCCACAGCAACTCCAGCTATCAGTACACAGTACCAGGGGGTTGTAGAAGGGAGGGGAGACTGTAAAACGATTGTGTATCCTATTAAGGGACTCAGTCTGCGCTGACAAGGGGTCTCCCTTTGCTGAAAGCGCTGTGTGTGGGTTGGCTCCTATCTCTGTGTCTCTCTTGCCATTCTTGGGGGGGAAACTCTGTCTGCCCCCACGTGTGTGTGTGGGTGTAGTACAGGTGACCGGCGGTCTCCTGACCGCCGGTCACCTTACCGACGCCGGGATCCCGGCAGCATACCGACTCGCTGCGCTCGCCACGCTGCAGGCTCGGTGGCGACCTGCGGTCGCCACGGGTTCTATTCCCACTCTATGGGTGTCGTGGACACCCACGAGTGGAAATAGTCCCTGTTGGTCGGCATGCCGACCATCGGGATAGTGAGCCGTCGGGCTCACGGAGGAGGTCATGTGACTGTCTGTCAGCTGACAGGCGGTCACATGACTACCACCCGTGTGTGTGTGTGTGTGTGTGTGTGTGTGTGTGTGTGTGTGTGTGTGTGTGTGGTGTGTGTAGAGTGTTTAGTGGTCTCCTTTAGCTATGTACAGGGACACTGTCATATGCTACAGAGGATTTATCCTCCCAGGATGATCCCATTCCATGTAATCAGGTTAGCACTGGTTTAGCACAGATACCAGCAAGGGAACCAGAGTGGTTTTCCTCTATCAAATCTTGGATTTCTCAGATTTCTGACAGGGTTGCAAGTAATGAATCCGCAACCCAGGTATTACAGAACTCTATGGCAGTTTGGCCCGATTCTGGTACCTCAGGACGCCCCGCTATATACCCCCAAAAACGTGCGCTTGTGCATGTCACACAAGACGACACGGATACCGATTCTGACACTACAGATGGTGGTGGGGATGTGCTGCGGAGGTCTGCCTCTCTTGCAAAGGGGGTGCAATTGATGATAGAGGCTATCAGGTATGTGTTGAATATTAATGATACCACACCTGAGCAGGTTGAGGAGGCTTTTTTCACTGAAAATAAAATAAAATAAAAATAAAAAAGCCTCGCTAACCTTCCCTGCGTCAAAGGAGCTGAATGTTATATTTTAAAAAGCATGGGAAAACCCTGAGAAAAAATTCCAGATACCTAAAAGGGTCCAGGTGGCGTTTCCTTTCCCCGAGGAGGATAGGAAAAAATGGGAAAACCCGCCTATTGTTAAGTCCAAGAAACCTGCCGCTGCAGGTTCCCAGGAACAAAAGCCTACTTCGGGTTTGCTAAATTCCTCAGCATGACGGTGGACTGCACGCCCCGGTGGTGGGGCCAGTGGGAGCGAGACTCAGACACTTCAGTCATGACTGGGTATCGTCCGGCCTGGATCCCTGGGTGATAGATATTGTGTCTCAGGGATACAGGCTGGAATTTCAAAGTCTCCCTCCTCATCGCTTTTTCAAGTCAGGCTTACCAACTCTGTTGGAGGACAGCACGGTACTACAAGACGCTGTCCAAAAGCTGGTGGAGGCACAGGTCATTGTGCCAGTACCACCTCACATGCTGACCAAAGGTTACTATTCAAACCTTTTTGTGGTACCGAAACCGGATGGTTCGGTCCGGCCCATTCTGAACCAAAAATCATTGAACCCCTTTCTAAGGGAGTGTAAGTTCAAGATAGAGTCTCGGTGATATCAGGTCTGGAAGAGGGGGAATTCCAGGTATCACTGGATATCAAGGATGCATACCTCCACATTCCGATCTGGCTGCTGCATCAGGCTTATCTCCGCTTCGCATTGCTGGACTGTCATTTCCAGTTCTAGGCCCTGCCATTCGGCCTCTCCACAGCACCGAGAGTGTTTACCAAGGTGATGGCGCAAATGATGATTCTCCTCCGCAAGCAAGGGGTGAACATCATTCCATATCTGGACGATCTGCTGATAAAGGCATCGTCCAGGGAGAAGCTGCTGCAGTCCATTGTTCTCACAACACGACTGCTCCAGAGTCACGGTTGGATTCTGAACCTTCCAAAGTCACATTTGGAACCAACCCAGAGGTTGTCATTTCTGGGAATGATCCTGGATACGGAAGTGCAGCGGGTGTTTCTTCCGCAGGAAAAGGCGCTTGTGATACAATCTATGGTCCGGGATGTCCTGAAGCCACCCCGGGTGTCGGTTTATCAATGCATTCGCCTATTGGGAAAGATGGTGGCCTCTTACGAGGCTCTCCAGTATGGGAGGTTCCACGCTCGGACCTTCCAACTGGATCTCCTGGACAAGTGGTCGGGATCTCACCTCCACATGCACCAGAGAATTTGTCTGTCGCCAAGGGCAAGGATTTCACTCCTCTGGTAGCTCCAATTGCCTCACATTCTGGAGGGCTGCAGGTTCAGGATTCAGGACTGGGTCCTTCTAACCACGGATGCGAGCCTCCGGGGCTGGGGAGCAGTCACTCAAGAAGTAACCTTCCAAGGACAGTGGTCAAGCCTGGAAGCCGGCCTGCCCATCAACATCCTAGAACAAAGAGCCGTCTAAAACGGTCTTCTTCAGCCGGCCCCTCTTCTGAGAAATCAGGCCATTCAAGTGCAGTCGGACAACGTAACAACAGTGGCTTACATAAACCGACAAGGCAGAATGAAGAGCAGAGCGGCAATGTCAGAGGTGACAAGAATACTCCTCTGGACAGAAAAGCACACGTTGGCGCTGTCAGCCATCTTCATTCTGGGAGTAGACAACTGGGAAGCAGACTTCCTCAGCAGACACGATCTCCATCCAGGGGAGTGGGGTCTCCATCCAGAGGTGTTCACGGAAATAACAGACCTTTGGGGTTTGCCCCAAATAGACATGATGGCCTCTCGTCTCAACAAGAAGCTTTGGCGTTATGTTCCAGGTCGAGGGACCCACAGGCAGTGGCAGGGGACGCCCTGGTGTCTCCGTGGGTGTTCCAGTCAGTGTACGTGTTTCCACCACTCCCACTCATCCCAAGAATCCTAAAGCTCATAAGGAGAACAAGGGTTCAAGCGATCCTCATTGCCCAAGAAGGGCTTGGTACGCAGACCTTCTGAATCTACTGCAAGAAGAGCCAAGGCCTCTTACTCTTCGGGAGGACCTGCTGCAGCAGGGGCCGTTCGCCTATCAAGACTTACCGCGGCTACGTTTGACGGCATGGAAGTTGATACTTGCTCAGAAGGTTATTCCGAAGAAGGTTATTCCTACCCTCATACAGGCTAGGAAAGGGGTAACGTCTAAACATTACCATCGTATTTGGAAGAAATATGTCTGTTGGTGTGAATCCAAGAAGTTTCCTACGGTGGAGTTTCAACTGGGACGTTTCCTCCTATTCCTGCAAGCAGGAGTGGATATGGGCCTGAGGTTGGGTTCTGTAAAGGTCCAGATTTCGGCCCTATCCATTTTCTTTCAGAAACAATTGGCTGCCCTCCATGAGGTTCAGACCTTTTTGAAGGAAGTTCTGCATATCCAACCTCCCTTTGTACCGCCTACAGCGCCATGGGACCTTAACGTGGTGTTGCAGTTCCTCCAGTCAGATTGGGTTGAGCCTCTACAGGAGGTAGAGGTCAAGTTTCTTACATGGAAGGCGGTCACGTTGTTGGCCCTGGCTTCAGCTAGACATGTGTCCGAGCTGGGTGCTTTATCCTGTAAAAGCCCTTACCTGATCTTCCACGAAGATAGAGCTGAGCTCCGGACACTTCAGCAGTTTCTTCCGAAGGTTGTGTCGGCGTTTCATATCAACCAACCTATTGTGGTGCCAGTGGCTACTGACTCCTCAATTACATCAAAGTCCTTGGATGTCGTAAGGGCTCTGAAGATGTATGTGAAGAGAACTTCTCGTCACAGTTTCATATCAACCAACCTATTGTGGTGCCAGTGGCTACTGACTCCTCAATTACATCAAAGTCCTTGGATGTCGTAAGGGCTCTGAAGATGTATGTGAAGAGAACTTCTCGTCACAGAAAGTCGGACTGTCTGTTTGTCCTATATGATCCCAAGAAAATTGGGTTTCCTGCTTCTAAGCAGACGATCTCTCGCTGGATCGGGTTCACTATCCAGCACGCTTATTCTATGGCAGGACTGCCGTGTCCAAAATCTGTTAAGGCCCACTCTACTCGTAAGGTGGGGTCTTCCTGGGCGGCTGCCCGGGCGGTCTCGGCAGTGCAACTTTGCTGAGCTGCAACTTGGTCTGGGTCGAACACGTTTCCAAAGTTTTACAAGTTTGATACTTTGGCCTCTGATGATCTGAAGTTCAGTTAATCAGTTCTGCAGGAGGCTCCGCGCTCTCCCTCCCGTTCTGGGAGCTTTGGTACATCCCCATGGTACTAATGTGGACCCCAGCATCCTCTAGGACGTAAAAGAAAATAGGATTTTGGTTACCTACCGGTAAATCCTTTTCTCGTAGTCCGTAGAGGATGCCCAGCACTTTGTTTTCCTGCAAAGGTTATTTGGTTCAGTACCACTTCGTTTTAGTTGAGTACTGATTTGTTACTTGGTAAGTAATGTTTCAGCAATTGCTGAATGTTCAAGCTACGTTGACTTCACGTGCCTTGTATGTGTAAGCTGGTGTGAATCTCACCACTATCCAGTGGTGGGATTCAAATAAATTAACAACCGGTTCTATGTCCTAATGACCATTTTAAGTATACCAAAAGACATACCTAAAGGTAGTTTAATAATTCACGTATTTAATACTCCAATAAGAACAATAAAAGAGGTACACAAAAGTAGATGAAAAGAGGGACTACATACATACCCCCCCAGCCAGTCGCCCTTACCACAGGACAGGTCCTGCACTTGATTCCTCGATGCAGCTGCACGCTGGTGGTAGGTGGTGATAGGTGAGTGACCGCTCCGCTCCTGAAAATGGTGCCTCATAGGAACGGGCGTTCCGGAACCAGTGGTGGAGCCCTCTGTCACCCCTGCTTAACCTGAGCTGCCGTCCGCACACCCGCCCCCCCGCACAGACCGCAACAGGGCCTAGTGTCTGTGTAGCACTGCAGAGTTCCTCCGCGCCCGGTCCACCCTCTCTCAGCGTCTGGACATGCTTACTGCGCATGTCAGGACTCCAGGGAGAGGAGGAGTCAGCAGGACAGGGCCGGGCGCAGAGGAACTCTGCAGTGGTACACAAACAATGACGCTCGGCCCTGTTGCGGTCACCGGTCTGTGCTGGCGGGCTGGTGTGCGGGCGGCAGCTCAGGCTAGGATAGAGGGCTTCCGGTGCAAATATATCCCTGGCAGTGCTCATTAGCAAACGGTTCTCAGAACTGTACCTAATATTAGGTATCGGTTCTATGGAACCGGTGCGAACCGGCTGAATCCCACCACTGCCACTATCTATGTATAATCCTTCTCTCGAAGTATGTCGTATCCTCGGGCACAGTTTCTAGACTGAGTCTGGTAGGAGGGGCATAGAGGGAGGAGCCAGCCACACTCTCAAACTCTTAAAGTGCCAATGGCTCCTGGTGGACCCGTCTATACCCCATGGTACTAATGTGGACCCCAGTATCCTCTACAGACTACGAGAAAAGGATTTACCGGTAGATAACCAAAATCCTATTTTTACTGTATATGGATGTGTTACCTACATGGCAGATGGTATTATGTGGTAGGGACTGTTTTCCGGTGCCGGGATCTCGCCAGCCGGCCAATCATAGTACACCCGTGTGAATGTACCTAAACCAGTGTTATGTATACAAACATAAACATCCAGCTGGTCCTCGTGTTTTATTCTGTTAATAACCTGTGGGGCTCATTCACACATACAGATATGTCCGCATAACGTATCCTCAAATCACGCCAAATACCCCCTTTTGGCATACCACAGACTTTGTGACTAAGGTCGCGGCACGCGTCTCACCATATATTATTATTATTTTTTTTACAAACTATATGTTTGATTCGCAGTGATGATGTGACAAAAGTACAACGCGTAGGTACAATGGACGCCGGCGCTGGCTTTGCAGACATCCTGCTTTGTGCGACTTAAGCGTTAACCTGGATAAAAAGGCAAAAGTCAGGTGTGATCCGCGCCATGCGCTGGGCTGCACATCGTTGTGCTTAATCTGCTACTTTATACCAATTCCTTTACATATAAAGAACTAATCTAATGAACCGGTTCCATGTGGGTGACGCTGTACGCGGCTGTAATGTGAATAAGATGCTAGATTTAGGAAAGAGTATGATAACTCGCAGTGAAGCGTCATAGCACAGGACAGATAGGAGTAAGGGGACTTATCTGCATGTACCAGGAATATTGGTAAACACGCATGACAACGTGCACACTGTAGACCTGATTTCAGTGTGTTTTCTGTGACCTTTTCATTTATTGTGCGTAAAAGTAATCTATTGTACTGTACGAAACCCCTCGTTAATGTATGAGAAATACTGTGGGATGACTTATTTGCTCTATATTTATTGTACTTTTCGT
Organism: Pseudophryne corroboree; assembly: GCF_028390025.1. Classification (NCBI taxonomy): domain Eukaryota; kingdom Metazoa; phylum Chordata; class Amphibia; order Anura; family Myobatrachidae; genus Pseudophryne; species Pseudophryne corroboree. The sequence continues at coordinate 1,034,823,885 of NC_086445.1, forward strand.
TCAGAGTGCAATTCCCCAGTGACTGGCAACAAATGTGTCGCTACAATTAGTAGACAATGGGGGTAATTCCAAGTTGATCACAGCAGGAATTTTGTTAGCAGTTGGGCAAAACAATGGTGGTCATTCCGAGTTGTTCGCTCGGTAATTTTCATCGCATCGCAGCGATTTTCCGCTAATTGCGCATGCGCAATGTTCGCACTGCGACTGCGCCAAGTAAATTTGCTATGTAGTTAGGTATTTTACTCACGGCATTACAAGGTTTTTTCTTCGTTCTGGTGATCGTAATGTGATTGACAGGAAGTGGGTGTTTCTGGGCGGAAACTGGCCGTTTTATGGGAGTGTGTGAAAAAACGCTACCGTTTCTGGGAAAAACGCGGGAGTGGCTGGAGAAACGGAGGAGTGTCTGGGCGAACGCTGGGTGTGTTTGTGACGTCAAAACAGGAATGACAAGCACTGAACTGATCGCACTGGAAGAGTAAGTCTCGAGCTACTCAGAAACTGCACAGAGAAGTCTTTTCGCAATATTGCTAATCTTTCGTTCGCAATTTTGATAAGCTAAGATTCACTCAAAGTAGGCGGCGGATTAGCGTGTGCAAAGCTGCTGAAAGCAGCTTGCGAGCGAACAACTCGGAATGAGGGCCAATGGGGGTGATTCCGAGTTGTTCGCTCGCTAGCCGCTTTTCGCAGCAATGCACACGCTAAGCCGCCGCCTACTGGAGTGAATCTTAGCTTATCAAAATTGCGAACGAAAGATTCGCAATATTGCGAATAGACTTCTCTGTGCAGTTTCTGAGTAGCTCGAGACTTACTCTTCCAGTGCGATCAGTTCAGTGCTTGTCGTTCCTGGTTTGACGTCACAAACACACCCAGCGTTCGCCCAGACACTCCCCCGTTTCTCCAGACACGCCCGCGTTTTTCCCAGAAACGCCAGCGTTTTTTCACACACTCCCATAAAACGGCCAGTTTCCACCCAGAAACACCCACTTCCTGCCAATCACATTACGATCACCAGAATGAAGAAAAAACCTCGTAATGCCGTGAGTAAAATACCAAACTTCTTAGCAAATTTACTTGGCGCAGTCGCAGTGCGAACATTGCGCATGCGCAATAAGCGGAAAATCGCTGCGTTGCGAAGAAAATTACCGAGCGAACAACTCGGAATGACCACCAATGTGCACTGCAGGTGGGGCAGATATAACATGTGCAGAGAGAGTTAGATTTGGGTGGGGTGTGTTCAATCTGCAATCTAATTTGCAGTGTAAAAATAAAGCAGCCAGTATTTACCCTGCACAGAAACAATATAACCCACCCAAATCTAACTCTTTCTGCACATGTTACATCTGCCTCCCCTGCAGTGCACATGGGCCCTCATTCCGAGTTGTTCGCTCGCTAGCTGCTTTTAGCAGCATTGCACACGCTAAGCCGCCGCCCTCTGGGAGTGTATCTTAGCTTAGCAGAATTGCGAACGAAAGATTAGCAGAATTGCGAATAGAATAGCTATTAGAAATTTCTTTGCAGTTTCCGAGTAGCTCGAGACTTACTCTGCCACTGCGATCAGTTCAGTCCTTTTCGTTCCTGGTTTGACGTCACAAACACACCCAGCGTTCACCCAGACACTCCCCCGTTTCTTCAGACACTCCCGCGTTTTTCCCAGAAATGCCAGCGTTTTTTCGCACACCCACAAAAATAAAAGTTTCCGCCCAGAAACACCCACTTCCTGTCAATCACACTCCGATCACCAGAACGATGAAAAATCTTCGTCAAGCCGTGAGTAAAATAACAAACTTTTGTGCTAATTTACTACGCGCACTGCGAACATTGCGCATGTGCAGTTTGCGACTTATCGCACTGATGCGAAGAAAAAGAACGAGCGAACAACTAGAGATGAGCGGGTTCGGTTTCTCTGAATCCGAACCCGCCAGAACTTCATGGTTTTTTTCACGGGTCCGAGCAGACTCGGATCTTCCCGCCTTGCTCGGTTAACCCGAGCGCGCCCGAACGTCATCATGACGCTGTCGGATTCTCGCGAGGCTCGGATTCTATCGCGAGACTCGGATTCTATATAAGGAGCCGCGCGTCGCCGCCATTTTCACACGTGCATTGAGATTGATAGGGAGAGGACGTGGCTGGCGTCCTCTCCATTTAGATTATAAGAGACTGAGAGAGATTTACTGGAGCTGACTAGGAGGAGTACTGTTACTGTAGAAGTGTAGAGACTGAGTGGAGAGAGTTTACTAGTGAGGACAGTGCAGTTTACTTTATAATCCGTTCTCTGCCTGAAAAAAGCGATACACAGCACACAGTGACTCAGTCACATACCATATCTGTGTGCACTGCTCAGGCTCAGGCCAGTGTGCTGCATCATCTATTATCTATATATAATATTATATATATCTGTCTGACTGCTCAGCTCACACAGCTTATAATTGTGGGGGAGACTGGGGAGCACTGCAGTGCCAGTTATAGGTTATAGCAGGAGCCAGGAGTACATAATATATTATATAGTGAGTGACCACCAGACACACAGTGCAGTTTATTTAATATATCCGTTCTCTGCCTGAAAAAAGCGATACACAGCACACAGTGACTCAGTCACATACCATATCTGTGTGCACTGCTCAGGCTCAGGCCAGTGTGCTGCATCATCTATTATCTATATATAATATTATATATATTAGAGATGAGCGCCTGAAATTTTTCGGGTTTTGTGTTTTGGTTTTGGGTTCGGTTCCGCGGCCGTGTTTTGGGTTCGAACGCGTTTTGGCAAAACCTCACCGAATTATTTTTGTCGGATTCGGGTGTGTTTTGGATTCGGGTGTTTTTTTCCAAAAACACTAAAAAACAGCTTAAATCATAGAATTTGGGGGTCATTTTGATCCCAAAGTATTATTAACCTCAAAAACCATAATTTACACTCATTTTCAGTCTATTCTGAATACCTCACACCTCACAATATTATTTTTAGTCCTAAAATTTGCACCGAGGTCGCTGTGTGAGTAAGATAAGCGACCCTAGTGGCCGACACAAACACCGGGCCCATCTAGGAGTGGCACTGCAGTGTCACGCAGGATGTCCCTTCCAAAAAACCCTCCCCAAACAGCACATGACGCAAAGAAAAAAAGAGGCGCAATGAGGTAGCTGTGTGAGTAAGATTAGCGACCCTAGTGGCCGACACAAACACCGGGCCCATCTAGGAGTGGCACTGCAGTGTCACGCAGGATGGCCCTTCCAAAAAACCCTCCCCAAACAGCACATGACGCAAAGAAAAAAAGAGGCGCAATGAGGTAGCTGTGTGAGTAAGATTAGCGACCCTAGTGGCCGACACAAACACCGGGCCCATCTAGGAGTGGCACTGCAGTGTCACGCAGGATGGCCCTTCCAAAAAACCCTCCCCAAACAGCACATGACGCAAAGAAAAAAAGAGGCGCAATGAGGTAGCTGACTGTGTGAGTAAGATTAGCGACCCTAGTGGCCGACACAAACACCGGGCCCATCTAGGAGTGGCACTGCAGTGTCACGCAGGATGTCCCTTCCAAAAAACCCTCCCCAAACAGCACATGACGCAAAGAAAAAAAGAGGCGCAATGAGGTAGCTGTGTGAGTAAGATTAGCGACCCTAGTGGCCGACACAAACACCGGGCCCATCTAGGAGTGGCACTGCAGTGTCACGCAGGATGTCCCTTCCAAAAAACCCTCCCCAAACAGCACATGACGCAAAGAAAAAAAGAGGCGCAATGAGGTAGCTGTGTGAGTAAGATTAGCGACCCTAGTGGCCGACACAAACACCGGGCACATCTAGGAGTGGCACTGCAGTGTCACGCAGGATGTCCCTTCCAAAAAACCCTCCCCAAACAGCACATGACGCAAAGAAAAAAAGAGGCGCAATGAGGTAGCTGTGTGAGTAAGATTAGCGACCCTAGTGGCCGACACAAACACCGGGCCCATCTAGGAGTGGCACTGCAGTGTCACGCAGGATGTCCCTTCCAAAAAACCCTCCCCAAACAGCACATGACGCAAAGAAAAAAAGAGGCGCAATGAGGTAGCTGACTGTGTGAGTAAGATTAGCGACCCTAGTGGCCGACACAAACACCGGGCCCATCTAGGAGTGGCACTGCAGTGTCACGCAGGATGTCCCTTCCAAAAAACCCTCCCCAATCAGCACATGATGCAAAGAAAAAGAAAAGAAAAAAGAGGTGCAAGATGGAATTGTCCTTGGGCCCTCCCACCCACCCTTATGTTGTATAAACAAAACAGGACATGCACACTTTAACCAACCCATCATTTCAGTGACAGGGTCTGCCACACGACTGTGACTGATATGACGGGTTGGTTTGGACCCCCCCCAAAAAAGAAGCAATTAATCTCTCCTTGCACAAACTGGCTCTACAGAGGCAAGATGTCCACCTCATCTTCACCCTCCGATATATCACCGTGTACATCCCCCTCCTCACAGATTATCAATTCGTCCCCACTGGAATCCACCATCTCAGCTCCCTGTGTACTTTGTGGAGGCAATTGCTGCTGGTCAATGTCTCCGCGGAGGAATTGATTATAATTCATTTTAATGAACATCATCTTCTCCACATTTTCTGGATGTAACCTCGTACGCCGATTGCTGACAAGGTGAGCGGCGGCACTAAACACTCTTTCGGAGTACACACTTGTGGGAGGGCAACTTAGGTAGAATAAAGCCAGTTTGTGCAAGGGCCTCCAAATTGCCTCTTTTTCCTGCCAGTATAAGTACGGACTGTGTGACGTGCCTACTTGGATGCGGTCACTCATATAATCCTCCACCATTCTATCAATGTTGAGAGAATCATATGCAGTGACAGTAGACGACATGTCCGTAATCGTTGTCAGGTCCTTCAGTCCGGACCAGATGTCAGCATCAGCAGTCGCTCCAGACTGCCCTGCATCACCGCCAGCGGGTGGGCTCGGAATTCTGAGCCTTTTCCTCGCACCCCCAGTTGCGGGAGAATGTGAAGGAGGAGATGTTGACAGGTCGCGTTCCGCTTGACTTGACAATTTTGTCACCAGCAGGTCTTTCAACCCCTGCAGACCTGTGTCTGCCGGAAAGAGAGATCCAAGGTAGGCTTTAAATCTAGGATCGAGCACGGTGGCCAAAATGTAGTGCTCTGATTTCAACAGATTGACCACCCGTGAATCCTTGTTAAGCGAATTAAGGGCTGCATCCACAAGTCCCACATGCCTAGCGGAATCGCTCCCTTTTAGCTCCTTCTTCAATGCCTCCAGCTTCTTCTGCAAAAGCCTGATGAGGGGAATGACCTGACTCAGGCTGGCAGTGTCTGAACTGACTTCACGTGTGGCAAGTTCAAAGGGCATCAGAACCTTGCACAACGTTGAAATCATTCTCCACTGCACTTGAGACAGGTGCATTCCATCTCCTATATCGTGCTCAATTGTATAGGCTTGAATGGCCTTTTGCTGCTCCTCCAACCTCTGAAGCATATAGAGGGTTGAATTCCACCTCGTTACCACTTCTTGCTTCAGATGATGGCAGGGCAGGTTCAGTAGTTTTTGGTGGTGCTCCAGTCTTCTGTACGTGGTGCCTGTACGCCGAAAGTGTCCCGCAATTTTTCTGGCCACCGACAGCATCTCTTGCACGCCCCTGTCGTTTTTTTAAAAATTCTGCACCACCAAATTCAAGGTATGTGCAAAACATGGGACGTGCTGGAATTTGCCCATATTTAATGCACACACAATATTGCTGGCGTTGTCCGATGCCACAAATCCACAGGAGAGTCCAATTGGGGTAAGCCATTCCGCGATGATCTTCCTCAGTTGCCGTAAGAGGTTTTCAGCTGTGTGCGTATTCTGGAAAGCGGTGATACAAAGCGTAGCCTGCCTAGGAAAGAGTTGGCGTTTGCGAGATGCTGCTACTGGTGCCGCCGCTGCTGTTCTTGCGGCGGGAGTCCATACATCTACCCAGTGGGCTGTCACAGTCATATAGTCCTGACCCTGCCCTGCTCCACTTGTCCACATGTCCGTGGTTAAGTGGACATTGGGTACAACTGCATTTTTTAGGAGACTGGTGAGTCTTTTTCTGACGTCCGTGTACATTCTCGGTATCGCCTGCCTAGAGAAGTGGAACCTAGATGGTATTTGGTAACGGGGGCACACTGCCTCAATAAATTGTCTAGTTCCCTGTGAACTAACGGCGGATACCGGACGCACGTCTAACACCAACATAGTTGTCAAGGACTCAGTTATCCGCTTTGCAGTAGGATGACTGCTGTGATATTTCATCTTCCTCGCAAAGGACTGTTGAACAGTCAATTGCTTACTGGAAGTAGTACAAGTGGGCTTACGACTTCCCCTCTGGGATGACCATCGACTCCCAGCGGCAACAACAGCAGCGCCAGCAGCAGTAGGCGTTACACGCAAGGATGCATCGGAGGAATCCCAGGCAGGAGAGGACTCGTCAGACTTGCCAGTGACATGGCCTGCAGGACTATTGGCATTCCTGGGGAAGGAGGAAATTGACACTGAGGGAGTTGGTGGGGTGGTTTGCGTGAGCTTGGTTACAAGAGGAAGGGATTTACTGGTCAGTGGACTGCTTCCGCTGTCACCCAAAGTTTTTGAACTTGTCACTGACTTATTATGAATGCGCTGCAGGTGACGTATAAGGGAGGATGTTCCGAGGTGGTTAACGTCCTTACCCCTACTTATTACAGCTTGACAAAGGGAACACACGGCTTGACACCTGTTGTCCGCATTTCTGGTGAAATACCTCCACACCGAAGAGCTGATTTTTTTGGTATTTTCACCTGGCATGTCAACGGCCATATTCCTCCCACGGACAACAGGTGTCTCCCCGGGTGCCTGACTTAAACAAACCACCTCACCATCAGAATCCTCCTGGTCAATTTCCTCCCCAGCGCCAGCAACACCCATATCCTCCTCATCCTGGTGTACTTCAACACTGACATCTTCAATCTGACTATCAGGAACTGGACTGCGGGTGCTCCTTCCAGCACTTGCAGGGGGCGTGCAAATGGTGGAAGGCGCATGCTCTTCACGTCCAGTGTTGGGAAGGTCAGGCATCGCAACCGACACAATTGGACTCTCCTTGTGGATTTGGGATTTCAAAGAACGCACAGTTCTTTGCGGTGCTTTTGCCAGCTTGAGTCTTTTCAGTTTTCTAGCGAGAGGCTGAGTGCTTCCATCCTCATGTGAAGCTGAACCACTAGCCATGAACATAGGCCAGGGCCTCAGCCGTTCCTTGCCACTCCGTGTGGTAAATGGCATATTGGCAAGTTTACGCTTCTCCTCCGACAATTTTATTTTAGGTTTTGGAGTCCTTTTTTTACTGATATTTGGTGTTTTGGTTTTGACATGCTCTGTACTATGCCATTGGGCATCGGCCTTGGCAGACGACGTTGCTGGCATTTCATCGTCTCGGCCATGACTAGTGGCAGCAGCTTCAGCACGAGGTGGAAGTGGATCTTGATCTTTCCCTAATTTTGGAACCTCAACATTTTTGTTCTCCATATTTTAATAGGCACAACTAAAAGGCACCTCAGGTAAACAATGGAGATGGATGGATTGGATACTAGTATACAATTATGGACGGGCTGCCGAGTGCCGACACAGAGGTAGCCACAGCCGTGAACTACCGCACTGTACTGTGTCTGCTGCTAATATATAGACTGGTTGATAAAGAGATAGTATACTCGTAACTAGTATGTATGTATAAAGAAAGAAAAAAAAACCACGGTTAGGTGGTATATACAATTATGGACGGGCTGCCGAGTGCCGACACAGAGGTAGCCACAGCCGTGAACTACCGCACTGTACTGTGTCTGCTGCTAATATATAGACTGGTTGATAAAGAGATAGTATACTCGTAACTAGTATGTATGTATAAAGAAAGAAAAAAAAACCACGGTTAGGTGGTATATACAATTATGGACGGGCTGCCGAGTGCCGACACAGAGGTAGCCACAGCCGTGAACTACCGCACTGTACTGTGTCTGCTGCTAATATATAGACTGGTTGATAAAGAGATAGTATACTCGTAACTAGTATGTATGTATAAAGAAAAAGAAAAAAACCACGGTTAGGTGGTATATACAATTATGGACGGGCTGCCGAGTGCCGACACAGAGGTAGCCACAGCCGTGAACTACCGCACTGTACTGTGTCTGCTGCTAATATATAGACTGGTTGATAAAGAGATAGTATACTCGTAACTAGTATGTATGTATAAAGAAAGAAAAAAAAACCACGGTTAGGTGGTATATACAATTATGGACGGGCTGCCGAGTGCCGACACAGAGGTAGCCACAGCTGTGAACTACCGCACTGTACTGTGTCTGCTGCTAATATATAGACTGGTTGATAAAGAGATAGTATACTCGTAACTAGTATGTATGTATAAAGAAAGAAAAAAAAACCACGGTTAGGTGGTATATACAATTATGGACGGGCTGCCGAGTGCCGACACAGAGGTAGCCACAGCCGTGAACTACCGCACTGTACTGTGTCTGCTGCTAATATATAGACTGGTTGATAAAGAGATAGTATACTCGTAACTAGTATGTATGTATAAAGAAAGAAAAAAAAACCACGGTTAGGTGGTATATACAATTATGGACGGGCTGCCGAGTGCCGACACAGAGGTAGCCACAGCCGTGAACTACCGCACTGTACTGTGTCTGCTGCTAATATATAGACTGGTTGATAAAGAGATAGTATACTCGTAACTAGTATGTATGTATAAAGAAAGAAAAAAAAACCACGGTTAGGTGGTATATACAATTATGGACGGGCTGCCGAGTGCCGACACAGAGGTAGCCACAGCCGTGAACTACCGCACTGTACTGTGTCTGCTGCTAATATATAGACTGGTTGATAAAGAGATAGTATACTCGTAACTAGTATGTATGTATAAAGAAAGAAAAAAAAACCACGGTTAGGTGGTATATACAATTATGGACGGGCTGCCGAGTGCCGACACAGAGGTAGCCACAGCCGTGAACTACCGCACTGTACTGTGTCTGCTGCTAATATATAGACTGGTTGATAAAGAGATAGTATACTCGTAACTAGTATGTATGTATAAAGAAAGAAAAAAAAACCACGGTTAGGTGGTATATACAATTATGGACGGGCTGCCGAGTGCCGACACAGAGGTAGCCACAGCCGTGAACTACCGCACTGTACTGTGTCTGCTGCTAATATATAGACTGGTTGATAAAGAGATAGTATACTCGTAACTAGTATGTATGTATAAAGAAAGAAAAAAAAACCACGGTTAGGTGGTATATACAATTATGGACGGGCTGCCGAGTGCCGACACAGAGGTAGCCACAGCCGTGAACTACCGCACTGTACTGTGTCTGCTGCTAATATATAGACTGGTTGATAAAGAGATAGTATACTCGTAACTAGTATGTATGTATAAAGAAAGAAAAAAAAACCACGGTTAGGTGGTATATACAATTATGGACGGGCTGCCGAGTGCCGACACAGAGGTAGCCACAGCCGTGAACTACCGCACTGTACTGTGTCTGCTGCTAATATATAGACTGGTTGATAAAGAGATAGTATACTCGTAACTAGTATGTATGTATAAAGAAAGAAAAAAAAAACCACGGTTAGGTGGTATATACAATTATGGACGGGCTGCCGAGTGCCGACACAGAGGTAGCCACAGCCGTGAACTACCGCACTGTACTGTGTCTGCTGCTAATATATAGACTGGTTGATAAAGAGATAGTATACTCGTAACTAGTATGTATGTATAAAGAAAGAAAAAAAAACCACGGTTAGGTGGTATATACAATTATGGACGGGCTGCCGAGTGCCGACACAGAGGTAGCCACAGCCGTGAACTACCGCACTGTACTGTGTCTGCTGCTAATATATAGACTGGTTGATAAAGAGATAGTATACTCGTAACTAGTATGTATGTATAAAGAAAGAAAAAAAAAACACGGTTAGGTGGTATATACAATTATGGACGGGCTGCCGAGTGCCGACACAGAGGTAGCCACAGCCGTGAACTACCGCACTGTACTGTGTCTGCTGCTAATATATAGACTGGTTGATAAAGAGATAGTATACTCGTAACTAGTATGTATGTATAAAGAAAGAAAAAAAAACCACGGTTAGGTGGTATATACAATTATGGACGGGCTGCCGAGTGCCGACACAGAGGTAGCCACAGCCGTGAACTACCGCACTGTACTGTGTCTGCTGCTAATATATAGACTGGTTGATAAAGAGATAGTATACTCGTAACTAGTATGTATGTATAAAGAAAGAAAAAAAAACCACGGTTAGGTCACTGGTATATACAATTATGGACGGGCTGCCGAGTGCCGACACAGAGGTAGCCACAGCCGTGAACTACCGCACTGTACTGTGTCTGCTGCTAATATAGACTGGTTGATAAAGAGATAGTATACTACTAATATTATATACTGGTGGTCAGGTCACTGGTCACTAGTCACACTGGCAGTGGCACTCCTGCAGCAAAAGTGTGCACTGTTTAATTTTAATATAATATTATGTACTCCTGGCTCCTGCTATAACCTATAACTGGCACTGCAGTAGTGCTCCCCAGTCTCCCCCACAATTATAAGCTGTGTGAGCTGAGCAGTCAGACAGATATATAATATATATAGATGATGCAGCACACTGGCCTGAGCCTGAGCAGTGCACACAGATATGGTATGTATGTGACTGAGTCACTGTGTGCTGTGTATCGCTTTTTTCAGGCAGAGAACGGATTATAAATAAAAGTGGTGGTCACTGGTCACTATCAGCAAAACTCTGCACTGTACACTACTGAGTACTCCTAATGCTCCCCAAAATTAGTAAATCAAGTGTCTAAACGGAGAGGACGCCAGCCACGTCCTCTCCCTATCAATCTCAATGCACGTGTGAAAATGGCGGCGACGCGCGGCTCCTTATATAGAATCCGAGTCTCGCGATAGAATCCGAGCCTCGCGAGAATCCGACAGCGTCATGATGACGTTCGGACGCGCTCGGGTTAACCGAGCAAGGCGGGAAGATCCGAGTAGCTCGGACCCGTGAAAAAAAACATGAAGTTCTGGCGGGTTCGGATTCAGAGAAACCGAACCCGCTCATCTCTAATATATATCTGTCTGACTGCTCAGCTCACACAGCTTATAATTGTGGGGGAGACTGGGGAGCACTACTGCAGTGCCAGTTATAGGTTATAGCAGGAGCCAGGAGTACATAATATATTATATAGTGAGTGACCACCAGACACACAGTGCAGTTTATTTAATATATCCGTTCTCTGCCTGAAAAAAGCGATACACACAGTGACTCAGTCAGTCACATACCATATCTGTGTGCACTGCTCAGGCTCAGGCCAGTGTGCTGCATCATCTATTATCTATATATAATATTATATATATCTGTCTGACTGCTCAGCTCACACAGCTTATAATTGTGGGGGAGACTGGGGAGCACTACTGCAGTGCCAGTTATAGGTTATAGCAGGAGCCAGGAGTACATAATATATTATATAGTGAGTGACCACCAGACACACAGTGCAGTTTATTTAATATATCCGTTCTCTGCCTGAAAAAAGCGATACACACAGTGACTCAGTCAGTCACATACCATATCTGTGTGCACTGCTCAGGCTCAGGCCAGTGTGCTGCATCATCTATTATCTATATATAATATTATATATATCTGTCTGACTGCTCAGCTCACACAGCTTATAATTGTGGGGGAGACTGGGGAGCACTACTGCAGTGCCAGTTATAGGTTATAGCAGGAGCCAGGAGTACATAATATATTATATAGTGAGTGACCACCAGACACACAGTGCAGTTTATTTAATATATCCGTTCTCTGCCTGAAAAAAGCGATACACACAGTGACTCAGTCAGTCACATACCATATCTGTGTGCACTGCTCAGGCTCAGGCCAGTGTGCTGCATCATCTATATATATTATATATCTGTCTGACTGCTCAGCTCACACAGCTTATAATTGTGGGGGAGACTGGGGAGCACTACTGCAGTGCCAGTTATAGGTTATAGCAGGAGCCAGGAGTACATATTATATTAAAATTAAACAGTGCACACTTTTGCTGCAGGAGTGCCACTGCCAGTGTGACTGACCAGTGACCTGACCACACTGACCACCAGTATAGTTAGTAGTATACTTATATTGTGATTGCCTGAAAAAGTTAAACACTCGTCGTGTGACTTCACTTGTGTGTTTTTTTTTTTTTTATTCTATAAAAATAAAACTCATTCTGCTGACAGACAGTGTCCAGCAGGTCCGTCATTATATAATATATAATATATACCTGTCCGGCTGCAGTAGTGATATATATATATTTTTTATATCATTTATCATCCAGTCGCAGCAGACACAGTACGGTAGTTCACGGCTGTGGCTACCTCTGTGTCTCTGCACTCGGCAGGCAGTCCGTCCATAATTGTAATACCACCTAACCGTGGATTTTTTTCATTCTTCTTTATACATACATAGTTACATAGACATCTTCTCTTTATCAACCAGTCTATATTAGCTGCAGACACAGTACAGTACGGTAGTTCACGGCTGTGGCTACCTCTGTGTCTGCACTCGGCAGGCAGTCCGTCCATAATTGTATACCACCTAACCGTGGTTTTTTTTCATTCTTCTTTATACATACATAGTTACATAGACATCTTCTCTTTATCAACCAGTCTATATTAGCTGCAGACACAGTACAGTACGGTAGTTCACGGCTGTGGCTACCTCTGTGTCTGCACTCGGCAGGCAGTCCGTCCATAATTGTATACCACCTAACCGTGGATTTTTTTCAGTCTTCTTTATACATACATAGTTACATAGACATCTTCTCTTTATCAACCAGTCTATATTAGCTGCAGACACAGTACAGTACGGTAGTTCACGGCTGTGGCTACCTCTGTGTCTGCAGTCGGCAGGCAGTCCATAATTGTATACTAGTATCCATCTCCATTGTTTACCTGAGGTGCCTTTTAGTTGTGCCTATTAAAATATGGAGAACAAAAATGTTGAGGTTCCAAAATTAGGGAAAGATCAAGATCCACTTCCACCTCGTGCTGAAGCTGCTGCCACTAGTCATGGCCGAGACGATGAAATGCCAGCAACGTCGTCTGCCAAGGCCGATGCCCAATGTCATAGTACAGAGCATGTCAAATCCAAAACACCAAATATCAGAAAAAAAAGGACTCCAAAACCTAAAATAAAATTGTCGGAGGAGAAGCGTAAACTTGCCAATATGCCATTTACCACACGGAGTGGCAAGGAACGGCTGAGGCCCTGGCCTATGTTCATGGCTAGTGGTTCAGCTTCACATGAGGATGGAAGCACTCAGCCTCTCGCTAGAAAAATGAAAAGACTCAAGCTGGCAAAAGCAGCACAGCAAAGAACTGTGCATTCTTCGAAATCCCAAATCCACAAGGAGAGTCCAATTGTGTCGGTTGCGATGCCTGACCTTCCCAACACTGGACGTGAAGAGCATGCGCCTTCCACCATTTGCACGCCCCCTGCAAGTGCTGGAAGGAGCACCCGCAGTCCAGTTCCTGATAGTCAGATTGAAGATGTCAGTGTTGAAGTACACCAGGATGAGGAGGATATGGGTGTTGCTGGCGCTGGGGAGGAAATTGACCAGGAGGATTCTGATGGTGAGGTGGTTTGTTTAAGTCAGGCACCCGGGGAGACACCTGTTGTCCGTGGGAGGAATATGGCCGTTGACATGCCAGGTGAAAATACCAAAAAAATCAGCTCTTCGGTGTGGAGGTATTTCACCAGAAATGCGGACAACAGGTGTCAAGCCGTGTGTTCCCTTTGTCAAGCTGTAATAAGTAGGGGTAAGGACGTTAACCACCTCGGAACATCCTCCCTTATACGTCACCTGCATAATAAGTCAGTGACAAGTTCAAAAACTTTGGGTGACAGCGGAAGCAGTCCACTGACCAGTAAATCCCTTCCTCTTGTAACCAAGCTCACGCAAACCACCCCACCAACTCCCTCAGTGTCAATTTCCTCCTTCCCCAGGAATGCCAATAGTCCTGCAGGCCATGTCACTGGCAATTCTGACGAGTCCTCTCCTGCCTGGGATTCCTCCGATGCATCCTTGCGTGTAACGCCTACTGCTGCTGGCGCTGCTGTTGTTGCCGCTGGGAGTCGATGGTCATCCCAGAGGGGAAGTCGTAAGCCCACTTGTACTACTTCCAGTAAGCAATTGACTGTTCAACAGTCCTTTGCGAGGAAGATGAAATATCACAGCAGTCATCCTACTGCAAAGCGGATAACTGAGGCCTTGACAACTATGTTGGTGTTAGACGTGCGTCCGGTATCCGCCGTTAGTTCACAGGGAACTAGACAATTTATTGAGGCAGTGTGCCCCCGTTACCAAATACCATCTAGGTTCCACTTCTCTAGGCAGGCGATACCGAGAATGTACACGGACGTCAGAAAAAGACTCACCAGTGTCCTAAAAAATGCAGTTGTACCCAATGTCCACTTAACCACGGACATGTGGACAAGTGGAGCAGGGCAGGGTCAGGACTATATGACTGTGACAGCCCACTGGGTAGATGTATGGACTCCCGCCGCAAGAACAGCAGCGGCGGCACCAGTAGCAGCATCTCGCAAACGCCAACTCTTTCCTAGGCAGGCTACGCTTTGTATCACCGCTTTCCAGAATACGCACACAGCTGAAAACCTCTTACGGCAACTGAGGAAGATCATCGCGGAATGGCTTACCCCAATTGGACTCTCCTGTGGATTTGTGGCATCGGACAACGCCAGCAATATTGTGTGTGCATTAAATATGGGCAAATTCCAGCACGTCCCATGTTTTGCACATACCTTGAATTTGGTGGTGCAGAATTTTTTAAAAAACGACAGGGGCGTGCAAGAGATGCTGTCGGTGGCCAGAAGAATTGCGGGACACTTTCGGCGTACAGGCACCACGTACAGAAGACTGGAGCACCACCAAAAACTACTGAACCTGCCCTGCCATCATCTGAAGCAAGAAGTGGTAACGAGGTGGAATTCAACCCTCTATATGCTTCAGAGGTTGGAGGAGCAGCAAAAGGCCATTCAAGCCTATACAATTGAGCACGATATAGGAGGTGGAATGCACCTGTCTCAAGTGCAGTGGAGAATGATTTCAACGTTGTGCAAGGTTCTGATGCCCTTTGAACTTGCCACACGTGAAGTCAGTTCAGACACTGCCAGCCTGAGTCAGGTCATTCCCCTCATCAGGCTTTTGCAGAAGAAGCTGGAGGCATTGAAGAAGGAGCTAAAAGGGAGCGATTCCGCTAGGCATGTGGGACTTGTGGATGCAGCCCTTAATTCGCTTAACAAGGATCCACGGGTGGTCAATCTGTTGAAATCAGAGCACTACATTTTGGCCACCGTGCTCGATCCTAGATTTAAAGCCTACCTTGGATCTCTCTTTCCGGCAGACACAAGTCTGCTGGGGTTGAAAGACCTGCTGGTGACAAAATTGTCAAGTCAAGCGGAACGCGACTTGTCAACATCTCCTCCTTCACATTCTCCCGCAACTGGGGGTGCGAGGAAAAGGCTCAGAATTCCGAGCCCACCCGCTGGCGGTGATGCAGGGCAGTCTGGAGCGACTGCTGATGCTGACATCTGGTCCGGACTGAAGGACCTGACAACGATTACGGACATGTCGTCTACTGTCACTGCATATGATTCTCTCAACATTGATAGAATGGTGGAGGATTATATGAGTGACCGCATCCAAGTAGGCACGTCACACAGTCCGTACTTATACTGGCAGGAAAAAGAGGCAATTTGGAGGCCCTTGCACAAACTGGCTTTATTCTACCTAAGTTGCCCTCCCACAAGTGTGTACTCCGAAAGAGTGTTTAGTGCCGCCGCTCACCTTGTCAGCAATCGGCGTACGAGGTTACATCCAGAAAATGTGGAGAAGATGATGTTCATTAAAATGAATTATAATCAATTCCTCCGCGGAGACATTGACCAGCAGCAATTGCCTCCACAAAGTACACAGGGAGCTGAGATGGTGGATTCCAGTGGGGACGAATTGATAATCTGTGAGGAGGGGGATGTACACGGTGATATATCGGAGGGTGAAGATGAGGTGGACATCTTGCCTCTGTAGAGCCAGTTTGTGCAAGGAGAGATTAATTGCTTCTTTTTTGGGGGGGGTCCAAACCAACCCGTCATATCAGTCACAGTCGTGTGGCAGACCCTGTCACTGAAATGATGGGTTGGTTAAAGTGTGCATGTCCTGTTTTGTTTATACAACATAAGGGTGGGTTGGAGGGCCCAAGGACAATTCCATCTTGCACCTCTTTTTTCTTTTCTTTTTCTTTGCATCATGTGCTGATTGGGGAGGGTTTTTTGGAAGGGACATCCTGCGTGACACTGCAGTGCCACTCCTAGATGGGCCCGGTGTTTGTGTCGGCCACTAGGGTCGCTAATCTTACTCACACAGTCAGCTACCTCATTGCGCCTCTTTTTTTCTTTGCGTCATGTGCTGTTTGGGGAGGGTTTTTTGGAAGGGACATCCTGCGTGACACTGCAGTGCCACTCCTAGATGGGCCCGGTGTTTGTGTCGGCCACTAGGGTCGCTAATCTTACTCACACAGCTACCTCATTGCGCCTCTTTTTTTCTTTGCGTCATGTGCTGTTTGGGGAGGGTTTTTTGGAAGGGACATCCTGCGTGACACTGCAGTGCCACTCCTAGATGGGCCCGGTGTTTGTGTCGGCCACTAGGGTCGCTAATCTTACTCACACAGCTACCTCATTGCGCCTCTTTTTTTCTTTGCGTCATGTGCTGTTTGGGGAGGGTTTTTTGGAAGGGCCATCCTGCGTGACACTGAAGTGCCACTCCTAGATGGGCCCGGTGTTTGTGTCGGCCACTAGGGTCGCTAATCTTACTCACACAGCTACCTCATTGCGCCTCTTTTTTTCTTTGCGTCATGTGCTGTTTGGGGAGGGTTTTTTGGAAGGGACATCCTGCGTGACACTGCAGTGCCACTCCTAGATGGGCCCGGTGTTTGTGTCGGCCACTAGGGTCGCTTATCTTACTCACACAGCGACCTCGGTGCAAATTTTAGGACTAAAAATAATATTGTGAGGTGTGAGGTATTCAGAATAGACTGAAAATGAGTGTAAATTATGGTTTTTGAGGTTAATAATACTTTGGGATCAAAATGACCCCCAAATTCTATGATTTAAGCTGTTTTTTAGTGTTTTTTGAAAAAAACACCCGAATCCAAAACACACCCGAATCCGACAAAAAAAATTCGGTGAGGTTTTGCCAAAACGCGTTCGAACCCAAAACACGGCCGTGGAACCGAACCCAAAACCAAAACACAAAACCCGAAAAATTTCAGGCGCTCATCTCTACGAACAACTCAGAATGAGGGCCTAATGTTTTAGAATGCCTTGAAGATCTGTAGTTTCAATGAACGTCCACTAGGGGAGCCGTGAGAGTATACAATAGATCACAGGTTCTCAAACTCTGTCCTCAGGACCCCACACCAGGGCCGGATTAAGCCCTTGGGGGGCCCAGGGCACACAAGACAGGGCCCCCGCCCACCAGCAACCACCCCCCTCAGGGGCAAGAGCAGGGGATTCGTAAGGGGGGTACCCTTTGATGCATGCACGTGTATTTGTGTGTGTTTATATATATATATATATATATATACACACACACGCACACACACACAAATACACGTGCATACATACATACATAGATACATACACACATACACACCCACCCACATACACAAACACATTACATAGAACTCATATACCCACATACACACACATACATACACATAAAACACATACATATACATATACACGAATAGAACAAATACACATATATACAGTATACACAGATAGAACATATACACACATAGAACACATTCTGTAAACTTACACTAAAGCCTGCCCTGAGGAAAGGGGTGAAGATGCTGCAACCAGGACATATTGCAGGGAGCAAGGGGCACAGTTCACCATTAGGCCCCGCCCACACGGCAAAAATGCCGTGATTCGCGGCTCGTCGGAGAGGGGGCGGAGTCAAGATGACAACAATTATCTTAGATTTGCTCTGTCTCCTCTGCTCCGACGCCCGAATCGCGGCATTCCCCCGAACAATGCCTGACACCGGCAACAGGAGCTGCAGCGAGGAGGAGAAGACTACTGGCTGCTGGGGAGGGAGGATTGCGCACTGCCAGCGGGTGTGTGATGTCCTGATCGCGGCTGTGAGTGTGTCTCCCTCCCCCCTCCTAACGGGCAGCTTGGATCAGGGACTTAGACAGGGCAGGCAGCAATCTCCAGCCTCCGCTGCTGCCAGGAGAGGGAACAGCAGCACCAGAGCGAGGCAGAGCAGTTTTGGCTGGGGGGCCCCTTATGACAGGGGGGCCCGGGGTACTGACCCCCTGGGCCCCCCCTTAATCCGGCTCTGCCCCACACAGTGAATGTTTTGCAGGTCTCCTCGCAGAATGACAAGTGAAATAATTAGCTCCACCTAGGGACCTTTTAAAATGTGTCGGTGAGTAATTAATACACCTGTGCACCTGCTGGGTTACCTGCAAAACATGCACTGTTTTGTGCACAGGAGGTCTTGGCCAAAGCGTGAGAGCTCATCATCCACCCATGCATTGAAATCCCTGAGAATGAGCCATCTTTGATGTTCCAGAACCAGGCCAGCATCAGTGTCTGCAATTTCTTGTAGAAATATCTTTCCATCTCCAGGGGGCCGGTAAATGAGAAGTACTCTGAAACCTAATTGTGTCGGACTCCGGGCAGCAATGCACTCAAATGAGCGAGTAATTTCAATAGGGTGGACCCTAAGTTTAAGCTCTTTTTCTCTAACATCCTAGAGGATGCTGGGACTCCGTAAGGACCATGGGGATAGACGGGCTCCGCAGGAGACATGGGCACTTTAAGAAAGACTTTGGATCTGGGTGTGCACTGGCTCCTCCCTCTATGCCCCTCCTCCAGACCTCAGTTTGATACTGTGCCCAGTGGAGACTGGGTGCTTTCAGGGAGCTCTCCTGAGTTTCCTGTCAAAAAGTATTTTAGTTAGGTTTTTTATTTTCAGGGAGCCTGCTGGCAACAGACTCCCTGCATCGAGGGACTGAGGAGAGAGAAACAGACCCACTTCTCTGAGTTTCAGGGCTCTGTTTCTTAGGCTACTGGACACCATTAGCTCCAGAGGGATCGGTACGCAGGTCTCACCCTCGCCGTCCGTCCCAGAGCCGCGCCGCCGTCCTCCTCGCAGAGCCGGAAGATAGAAGCCGGGTGAGTATGTGAGGAAAAGACTTCAGAGGCGGCAGAAGACATCTTGATCTTCATAGAGGTAACGCACAGCAGTGAAGCTGTGCGCCATTGCTCCCATTCACCTCACACACATCGGTCACTGTAAGGGTGCAGGGCGCAGGGGGGGAGGGGGGGCGCCCTGGGCAGCAATATAAACCTCTCCTGTGGCAAATGTACATATATACATGTACAGCTGGGCACTGTACATGTATATAAAGAGCCCCCGCCATGTTATTAAGAATTTTGAGCGGGACAGAAGCCCGCCGCCGAGAAGGCGGGGCTTCTCCCTCAGCACTCACCAGCGCTATTTTTCTCCACAGCACCGCTGAGAGGAAGCTCCCCGGACTCTCCCCTGCTTGATACACGGTGAAAGAGGGTTTTAAAGTAGAGGGGGGGGGGGGGGGGCACATAATTGACGCATATACATACTTAAAAAGCGCTACTGGGTAAACATTGTGTTTTTTCCTGGGTCATATAGCGCTGGGGTGTGTGCTGGCATACTCTCTCTCTGTCTCTCCAAAGGGCCTGGTGGGGAACCTGTCTTCAGAAAAGAGCTTCCCTGTATGTGTGTGGTGTGTCGGTACGCGTGTGTCGACATGTCTGAGGTTGAAGATTCACCTAAGGAGGAGGGGGAGTGTATGAATGTAAGGTCTCCGTCGGCAGCGCCGACACCTGACTGGATGGATATGTGGAATGTTTTAAGTGCTAATGTTAATTTATTGCACAAAAGATTAGACAAGGCTGAAGCTAGGGTACAGCCAGGGAGTCAACCCATGTCTGTCCCAATGTCGCCAGGACCTTCGGGGTCTCAGAAGCGCCCACTATCCCAAATAGTTGACACAGGTACCGACACGGATTCAGACTCCAGTGTCGACTATGATGATGCAAAATTACAGCCAAAAGTGGCTAAATGTATTCGATATATGATTATTGCAATAAAAGATGTTTTGCATATCACAGAGGAACCCCCTGTCCCTGACAAGAGGGTACACATGTATAAGGGAAAGAAACCTGAGGTCACTTTTCCCTCCTCACATGAGCTGAACGAATTATGCGAAAAAGCGTGGGAAACTCCAGACAAAAAACTGCAGATTCCCAAAAGGATTCTTATAGCGTATCCTTTCTCGCCAAAGGACAGAATACGGTGGGAATCCTCCCCTAAGGTAGACAAGGCCTTGACACGCTTATCAAAAAAGATAGCGCTCCCATCCCAAGATACGGCTACCCTCAAGGATCCTGCTGACCGCAAGCAGGAGGTTACCTTGAAGTCCATTTACACACATTCTGGTACGCTACTCAGACCGGCAATTGCGTCGGCCTGGGTTTGTAGTGCTGTAGCCGCATGGACAGATTCCTTATCAGCGGATATTGAGACCCTTGATAAGGATACCATTTTAATGACCCTAGGGCATATAAAAGATGCTGTCTTATATATGAGGGATGCTCAAAGAGACATTCGTTTACTGGGTTCCAGGATAAACGCTATGTCTATTTCTGCTAGGCGAGTCTTATGGACCCGACAGTGGACGGGTGATGCCGACTCAAAGAGGCATATGGAGTTTTTGCCTTACAAGGGTGAGGAATTGTTTGGAGAGGGCCTCTCGGACCTCGTCTCCACAGCTACGGCAGGTAAATCGGATTTTTTGCCTTTTATTCCCTCACAATCTAAGAAAGCGCCTCATTATCAAATGCAGTCCTTTCGTTCAAATAAAAGCAAAAGAGTACGTGGATCGTCCTTTCTTGCCAGAGGTAAGGGCAGAGGGAAAAAGCTGCACAACACAGCTAGTTCCCAGGAACAGAAGTCCTCCCCGGCCTCTGCAAAATCTACCGCATGACGCTGGGGCTCCCCTGAGGGAGTCCGCTCCAGTGGGGACTCGTCTTCGACTTTTCAGCCACATCTGGGTTCACTCACAGGTGGATCCCTGGGCAATAGAAATTGTTTCCCAGGGATACAAGCTGGAATTCGAAGAGGTGCCTCCTCGCCGGTTTTTCAAATCGGCGCTACCGACTTCTCCCCTGGAAAGGGAGATAGTGTTACATGTGATTCACAAATTGTGTCTTCAACAAGTGGTGGTCGAGGTTCCCCTGCTTCAAAGAGGGAAGGGATACTACTCAACTCTGTTTGTGGTCCCGAAACCGGACGGTTCGGTCAGACCCATTTTGAATTTAAAATCCCTGAACCTTTACTTAAAATGGTTCAAGTTCAAGATGGAATCGCTTAGAGCCGTCATCGCCAGCCTGGAAGGGGGGGATTTTATGGTGTCTCTGGACTTAAAGGATGCATACCTGCATGTTCCTATATATCCTCCTCAGCAGGCGTACCTGAGATTTGCGGTACATGATTGTCATTACCAATTTCAGACGTTGCCGTTTGGGCTTTCCACGGCCCCGAGAATTTTCACCAAGGTAATGGCGGAAATGATGGTGCTCCTGCGCAAGCAGGGTGTCACAATTATCCCGTACTTGGACGATCTCCTCATAAAAGCGAGATCACGGGAGAAGTTGCTGAGCAGCGTATCACTTTCACTGAAGGTGTTACAGCGACACGGCTGGATTCTCAATATTCCAAAGTCGCAGCTGAATCCTACGACTCGTCTGCCCTTCTTGGGCATGTTTCTGGACACAGACCAGAAAAGAGTTTTTCTTCCGATAGAAAAAGCGCAGGAACTCATGACTCTAGTCAAGAACCTGTTGAAGCCAAAACAAGTGTCAGTACATCATTGCACTCAAGTCCTGGGAAAAATGGTGGCGACATACGAAGCCATTCCCTTCGGCAGGTTCCATGCAAGGACCTTCCAATGGGACCTAATGGACAAATGGTCCGGGTCACATCTGCAAATGCATCAGCGGATCACCCTGTCCCCCAGGGCCAGAGTTTCTCTCCTGTAGTGGCTGCAAAGTGCTCACCTTCTAGAGGGCTGCAGGTTCGGCATTCAGGACTGGATCCTGGTGACCACGGACGTGAGCCTACGAGGTTGGGGAGCAGTCACACAGGGAAGAAATTTCCAAGGCCTTTGGTCAAGTCAAAAGACTTGTCTTCACATCAACATCCTGGAACTAAGGGCCATATACAAAACCCTACGTCAAGCGGAGACCTTACTTCACGACCGACCAGTTCTGATCCAGTCAGACAACGTCACCGCAGTAGCTCATGTAAACCGCCAAGGCGGCACAAGGAGCAGAGTGGCGATGGCGGAAGCCAACAGAATTCTTCGCTGGGCGGAGAATCATGTAAACGCACTGTTAGCAATGTTCATTCCGGGAGTGGACAACTGGGAAGCAGACTTCCTCAGCAGACACGACCTGCATCCGGGAGAGTGGGGACTTCATCAGGAAGTCTTCGCACAGATTGCAAGTCGGTGGGGACTGCCCCAAATAGACATGATGGCGTCCCGTCTCAACAAAAAGCTACAAAGGTATTGCGTCAGGTCAAGAGACCCTCAGGCGGTAGCTGTGGACGCCCTAGTGACACCGTGGGTGTTCCAGTCGGTCTATGTATTTCCTCCTCTTCCTCTCATACCCAAGGTGTTGAGAATAATAAGAAAAAGAGGAGTGAGAACGATACTCATTGTTCCGGATTGGCCACGAAGGACCTGGTATCCGGATCTGCAGGAAATGCTCACAGAAGATCCGTGGCCTCTTCCTCTAAGACAGGACCTGTTGCAACAGGGTCCCTGTCTGTTCCAAGACTTACCGCGGCTGCGTTTGACGGCATGGCGGTTGAACGCCGGATCCTAGCGGAAAAAGGTATTCCGGATGAGGTCATTCCTACGCTAATAAAGGCTAGGAATGACGTGACATCTAAACATTATCACCGAATATGGAGAAAATATGTTTCTTGGTGTGAGGCCAGGAATGCTCCTACGGAAGAATTCCATCTAGGCCGTTTTCTTCACTTCTTACAAACTGGAGTGAATTTGGGCCTAAAATTAGGCTCCATTAAAGTTCAGATTTCGGCCTTATCCATTTTCTTTCAAAAGGAATTGGCCTCTCTGCCTGAAGTACAGACTTTTGTGAAGGGAGTACTGCATATTCAGCCTCCTTTTGTACCTCCGGTGGCGCCTTGGGACTTTAACGTGGTGTTACGTTTCCTTAAGTCACATTGGTTTGAACCACTTACAGTGGAGTTGAAATATCTCACTTGGAAGGTGGTCATGTTGTTAGCCTTGGCTTCGGCTAGGCGAGTTTCGGAATTAGCGGCTTTATCTCATAAAAGTCGCTATCTGGTTTTCCATATGGATAGAGCGGAATTGCGGACCCGTCCTCAATTCCTACCTAAGGTGGTCTCATCCTTTCATATGAACCAACCTATTGTCGTGCCTGTGGTTACACGTGACTTGGAGGATTCCGAGTCCCTTGATGTGGTCAGGGCTTTGAAAATTTACGTGCCCAGAACGGCTAGGATCAGAAAAACAGAAGCACTATTTGTCCTGTATGCAGCCAACAAGGTTGGCAGCCCTGCTTCAAAGCAGACTATTGCTCGCTGGATCTGTAACACGATTCAGCAGGCGCATTCTACGGCAGGATTGCCGTTACCAAAATCGGTTAAGGCCCATTCCACTAGGAAGGTGGGCTCGTCTTGGGCGGCTGCCCGAGGGGTCTCGGCACTGCAGCTGTGCCGAGCTGCTACTTGGTCGGGGTCAAACACCTTTGCAAAGTTCTATAAGTTTGATACCCTGGCTGAGGAGGACCTCCTGTTTGCTCAATCGGTGCTGCAGAGTCATCCGCACTCTCCCGCCCGTTTGGGAGCTTTGGTATAATCCCCATGGTCCTTACGGAGTCCCCAGCATCCTCTAGGACGTTAGAGACAATAAGATTTGAGACCTACCGGTAAATCTATTTCTCATAGTCTGTAGAGGATGCTGGGCGCCCGTCCCAAGTGCGGACTACTTCTGCAAGACTTGTATATAGTTATTGCTTTCATAAGGGTTATCTTATAGTTTCGTCGGTTTTGGACTGATGCTATGTTGTTGTTTCATACTGTTAACTAGATAGTATATCACAAGTTATACGGTGTGATTGGTGTGGCTGGTATGAATCTTGCCCTTAGATTAACAAAAATCCTTTCCTCGTACTGTCCATCTCCTCTGGGCACAGTTTCTCTAACTGAGGTCTGGAGGAGGGACATAGAGGGAGGAGCCAGTGCACACCCAGATCCAAAGTCTTTCTTAAAGTGCCCATGTCTCCTGCGGAGCCCGTCTATCCCCATGGTCCTTACGGAGTCCCAGCATCCTCTACGGACTACGAGAAAAAGATTTACCGGTAGGTCTAAAATCTTATTTTAAAGCAGATAGCCACCCCGCCACCCCTGCGGTCCAGTCTTGGGTTGTGGATGACAGAGTAGTTTGTTGGGACTGCAGACTCCAATGTACAGTGCATCCGGAAAGTAGTCACAGCACCTCACTTTTTCCACATTTTGTTATGTTACAGCCTTATTCCCAAATGGAATAAATTATTTTTTTCCCCTCAAAATTCTACACACAATACCCCAAAATGACAATGTGCAAAAAGTTTTTTTGAGATTTTTGCAAATTTATAAAAAATAAAAAACTAAGAAATCACATGTACATAAGTATTCACAGCCTTTGCCATGGAGCACAAAATTGAACTCAGATGCATCCTGTTTCCACTGATCATCATTGAGATGTTTCTACTGCTTAATTGGAGTCCACCTGTGGTAAATTTAGATGACAGGACATGATTTGGAAAGGCACACACCTGTCTATATAAGGTCCCACACTTGACAGTGCATGTCTGAGCACAAACCAAGCATGAAGTCAAAGGAATTGTTACATAGTTACATAATTACATAGTTAGTGAGGTTGAAAAGAGGCAAAATGCCCATCGGGTTCAACCTGTATCCTGTGTTAAGATGTTCATATTATAATGCACCTGCTGAAGTAATGGTTTAGTACCAATTGACAACTATTGATTGTTACCACTCCCAGATATTAATGTCACTATTTTAAAAGCTATAACCCTGGATACTTTATCCAGTTAAAAATTGTCTGTAGACCTCTGAGACAGTTTTGTATTGAGGCACAAATCTGGGGAAGGGTACAGATAAATATCTGCTGCTTTAAAGGTGCCAATGAGCACAGTGGCCTCCATCATCTGTAAATGGAAGAAGTTCGGAACCACCAGGACTCTTCTTATAGCTGGCTGGCCATCTAAACTGAGTGAGAACCCAATGGTCACTCTCTCAGAGCTACAGCATTCCTCTTTGGAGAGAGGAGAACTTTCCACAAGGACAACCATCTCTGCAGCAATCCACCAATCAGGCCTGTATGGTAGAGTGGCCAGACGGAAGCCACTCCTTAGAAAAAAGCACATGGCAGCCCGCCTGACATTTGCCAAAATGCACCTGAAGGACTCTCCGACCATGAGAAACAAAATTGTCTGGTCTGATGAGACAAAGATTGAACTCTTTGGCGTGAATGTCAGGCGTCATGTTTGGAGGAAACCAGGCACCGCTCATCACCAGGCCAATACTGGGGGTCATTCCGAGTTGATCGCTCGCTGGCTACTTTTAGCAGCCGTGCAAATGCATAGTCGCAGCCCACGGGGCAGTGTATTTTCGCTTTGCAAGTATGCGAACGAGTGTGCAGCCGAGCGGGACGAAAACGTTTTTTGCAGTTTCTGAGTAGCTCTGGACTTACTCAGCCCTTGCGATCACTTCAGCCTGTCTGGTCCCAGAATTGACGTCAGACACCCGCCCTGCAAACACTTGGACACGCCTGCATTTTTCCAACCACTCCCAGAAAACGATCAGTTGACACCCACAAACGCCCTCTTCCTGTCAATCTCCTTGCGATCGGCTGCGCGAATGGATTCTTCATTAAATCCATCGCTCATCAACTAAATGCTTTCAACCCGTACGATGCACCTGCGCATTGAGGTGCATACGCATGGGCAGTAGTAACCTGTTCGCTGCGCTGCGAAAAATGCCATCGAGCGAACAACTCGGAATGACCCCCACTATCCCTACAGTGAAGCATGGTGGTGGCAGCATCATGCTGTGTGGATGTTTTTCAGCGGCAGGAACTGGGATAGAGGGAATGATGAATGCAGCAATGTACAGAGACATCCTGGATGAAAACCTGCTCCAGAGCGCTCTTGACCTCAGACTGGGGCGACGGTTCATCTTTCAGCAGGACAACAACCCTAAGCATACAGCCAAGATTTCAAAGGAGTGGCTTCAGGACAACTCTGTGAATGTCCTTGAGTGGCCCAGCCAGAGACCAGACTTGAATCCAATTGAACATCTCTGAAGAGATCTGAAAATGGCTGTGCACCGACGCTTACCATCCTTGGTTTGTGCTCAGACATGCACTGTCAAGTGTGGGACCTTATATAGGCCCTCATTCCGAGTTGATCGCTCGCTAGCTACTTTTAGCAGCAGTGCACACGCTAGGCCGCCGCCCTCTGGGAGTGTATCTTAGCTTAGCAGAATAGCGAACGAAAGGTTAGCAGTTCTGCTACTAAATAATTTCATGCAGTTTCTGAGTAGCTCCAGACCTACTCCTACACTACGATGACTGCAGTCTGTTTAGTTCCTGGTTTGACGTCACAAACACACCCTGCGTTCGGCCAGCCCCTCCCCCGTTTCTCCAGCCACTCCTGCGTTTTTACCCGGCACTCCTGAGTTTTTTAGCACACTCACTGAAAACGCTGAGTTGCCGCCCAGAAACACCCACTTCCTGTCAATCACACTACGATCACTCAAGCGTTCCAAGTTTTGTGTGAAAGTACTTAGCGCATGCGCACTGCATACCATGCGCATGCGCAGAATTGCCGCTTTTTGAACTAATCGCTGCGCTGCGAAAAACGGTAACGAGCGATCAACTCGGAATGAGGGCCATAGACAGGTGTGTGCCTTTCCAAACCATGTCCAATCAACTGAATTTACCACAGGTGGATTCCAATTAAGCTGTAGGAACATCTCAAGGATGATCAGTGGAAACAGGATGCACCTGAGCTCAATTTTGAGCTTCATGGTAAAGGCTGTGAATACTTATGTACATGTAATCTTAGTTTTTTTTTTTTTCTAAATTGGCAAAAATCTCAAAAAAACTTTTTCACATTGTCATTATGGGGTATTGTGTGTAGAATTTTGAGGGAAAAAATGGATTTATTCCATTTTGGAATTAGGCTGTAACATAACAAAATGTGGAAAAAGTGAAGCGCTGTGAATACTTTCCGGATGCACTGTAGGTGCTGAGTTTTCATCTAGCCAAGTCTCTGTAATACAGGCTAGGGGGCTAATTCAGGTTGGATCGCAAATCGCGATCCAACCGGAATTTTTGCGGTGGGCCCGCTGGCACATGTGCAGCGCCCGTATTGCGCATGCGCACACACTTTCTGTGGGGGGGCCGCAGAAAATGTGTTTGCGCGGTCGCGGGGCTGGAGGGGGGTGGCAACGCTCCATTTCCAGGGAGGAGATAAAGCGTTGCGGGGGGGGGGGCAGGGCGACCAGAATGGTGGGCAGTGCGGCGTGAATGGGGGCGTATCGGGGGAGTGGTCGCGGTGGCTGCGTAAGAGGTAAAATGGCGCCGGGACTCCTGCGGCCGCAGCTAAGCTGCGCCGACAGGAGTCATCTTTATTTTCTGCTGACAAGCAGAAATTGCGAAGCGATCGCAATTTATGCTTGTAGCAGGGGGGGAGACGCCGGTCAGTATGCTGGATGGCCTTGCCCAGTGATGGGCGTCTCCCAGCATACGACCAAAAGGATAGCAAATTCTGCTGATTAGCAGCATCTGCCATCCTTACTGAATTAACCCCTGGATCTGCAGATACAATAAGGTCAGCAATTGTTTCATATAGATCTGGCATTACAAAGGACTGACCTGATTGGCTGGTGCTTTACCTTTTTCAAAAAGTTTGAATTTAGTCAGTTTAATATTGGAGCCCGGTGAGTATCACATGGTCATATTCCGCACACTGATAAGAAGCTTCCGCTGAACTATTGTGAACTGAACTCTATGAGGATAAAACATGCTCATATTCACAGAGGGTATGGGTCATTAGGTCGACCACTATTGGTCGACATGCATTCGGTCGAAACGTACTAGGTCGACATGAGGTTTTTTTACTTTTTTGGGTGTCGTGTTCTTCGTAAAGTGACGGGGAACGCCAATTAGTGCATCATGTCACCTCGCATGGCTCGCCATACTTCGGGCAAGGTGCCTCGCTCTGCTACCGCTGCGCTCAGCACAGGTTACTATTCCCAATTATAGTCCACGTGGATCGTAAAGTATGAAAAAGTGAAAAAAAAAAGTGAAAAACTCATGTCGACCTTTTTCCATGTTGACCTAGTGACCATGTCGACCTAATGACTGTCGAGCTAAGTGTGGTCGACCTAATGACCGTATCCCATTCACAGATAGGGTTGCCATCAAGGGGAGACTGTTGGGACTGCAGTACCAGAGCCTGGCCAGAGAGGGGGCCCGTGAGTCTGCAGCTGCACACAAAGATCTGTATAGAAATGTCCTCAACAAAATGGCCACCACCATTGAGGAGTCAAAAAAAATGACACTATGGGCGGACACATACATAGGAACTTCAGCAGATGGGACTGAGATCCCTCCGGCTACTGTGAGACGCTGCTGAAGCCTGCTGCTGTGTACACTCGGGCCCCGGTCGAGCGCGCCTGATCTCTTTACTGCTCTGCTGCAGACTGTAGGGGGACCCCTGCCTCCACGTCCCTGAGTTTTGGGAGATGTGACCCGGCAACTTGAGTGCCTCGGCTGCGCCACTCTCCCCTGCACTCCCAGTTTGAAAAACTGGTTTACGCACTAATTGATGCTCCACCCACATTATCCACAGCTCCTCCCCCGGGGTGCTATTCTTTCAGTCCTTTCAGACTACATGCCGGGAATTTGCCGTGTCTAGCAAGCCTGCAAATTCCCGGGTCTCAGCCCCGAAACCTGGTAAGGAACAGGGTTGGGAAGTTCCGGGTAGAATGTTATCATACACACACAAAAATCCGAGTTGATGCGCGTCCGCGTGCACACACCTGGGATTATTGTGCTAGTGTGAAAGGGGTATAAGAGACTGAACCTCTGAAAGAGAACTTTTTCTAAAGACTTGGGGGGTCTACAGTATATACTAAGCCTTGGAGAGAGATAAAGTGGACGGAGATAAAGTACCAGCCAATCAGCTCCTAACTGTCATTGGGGGTCATTCCGAGTTGATTGCTCGCTAGCTAGTTTTAGCAGCCGTGCAAACGCTATGCCGCCGCCCACTGGGGAGTGTATTTTAGCTTAGCAGAAGTGCGAACGCTTGTGCAGCCGAGCTCTGCAAAAACAGTTTGTGCAGTTTCAGAGTAGCTCTGAACCTACTCAGCGCTTGCGATCACTTCAGCCTATTCCTGTCCGGATTTGACGTCACACACCCGCCCAGCGATCGCCCAGCCACGCCTGCGTTTTTTCAGACACGCCTGCGTTTTTGCAAACACTCCCTGAAAACGGTCAGATGACACCCAGAAACGCCCCCTTCCTGTCAATCTTCTTGCGGCCGTCAGTGCGACTGAAAACTTCGCTACAACCTGTGCACAACCACAACGGGCTTTGTACCCGTACGAAGCGCGTGCGCATTGCGGCCCATACACATGCGCAGAAATGCAGTTTTTTAGCCTGATCGCTGCGCTGCGAACAACGGCAGCTAGCGATCAACTCGGAATGACCCCCATTATTCAAAAACATCCTGTAACATGACAGTTACGAGCTGATTGGTTGGTAGTTTATCTTCGTCCACTTTATCTCCATCCAAGGCTTAATAAATACACTCCTCGGGCTCCACATGTGTATATTTATTATCACACTCTGGGAGTAAATTGTTTAGCGCCAGATTTGAATTTTTCTTTTGATTTATACAGATGTCGAGTAATGTTTGTAAGGTCTTCGTGGAGACTGATACGCGGCGCATATGATATATTACACAACAAACAAATAGGGGTGGAGAGAGGTAAACTACCAACCGACGTCTAACTGCCATGTTACAGGCTGTTTGAAAAATGACAGAAGCTGATTGGTTGGTAATTATCTCTCTCCGTGCTTTGATATATTCCCCCCCATCCTTCATGATGTTACATTTACTGCAGTTATCACACCACAATTTAAAATTTGGGGGCCATCGATACGTAGATAGTTTTTCTTGAATCTTCAGTAATCTCTGTATATAACAATGATATAATGAAGGCTTTAAGTGTTTATTAAACTCTGCGGTTTGACCTCCTATTATATTGCCATTGCCAAATAATGAAGTTTAGATATTAAATATAAAAAAGAAACAAGTCTGCAATTGCAGCTTTGTCCAGCAGGTGGCAGCAAATGCTTATCTATGGCAGAATGGAGACAATGGCATTTACTCAGACCGATATAATTATGCAGCGGATGTAGAGTAATAAATTTATTGTATGAATATTCTGCTTGATTTAATATTTATAGCGCCAGTCTTAAACCTCTAACCTTGGACTAGATCCTGAGATTTACAGTTTCATTTAAAGTTAGTGGCTCTATCTCTAGATGATCATTAATATAATATGTCTCAGATTAAAATTCACAATTCACTTCCTCAGGACTCACTCGCTGTAATGATAATCAATAAGCCCTTCATAATTAAGTGCTCAGAACACGTATAGTATGTGGTTATTTCGTGTCACGTAGAGTAGCTGGTACTGTGCAGCAGCGCCCAGTTTCCCAATTAATATAAAACACATTGTTACTGATAGATTCATAGCTATTTTTGAATGCTTGAAATTAAACACAAGATGCCTCATGCCTCAGAGTGCCCCAGTGATGTCACTATTGAATAGATAGGCTCGCTATGGCTATGTGGGGCCCAGTACAGATCAAACGGACACAGCGGCAAACGCAGGATTTCTAAAGGGGGGGTTTCCAAATGCATTCCACAATCTCCTGCGGAACATAGAAGTAAGTGCGGGAGTCTGGGGGAACGGTAGACGAACCTAGTACCAACCCTGGATACTAATGTACATTGGATACTGTATGGAATAGAGTATTAATATTTAACACTATAGTCTATACTATAGGCTGTATCAAACATATTTAACTAATATAAATAAAATAAGTGGTCAGGAAAAGGTTAAACATTCCATAATAAATACACAAACATAACAGAACCAGTGCTGCACTTTCTAAGCACACATTCTCCCACCTCATGGTAAGGCTCCTGTCTCTTCTACCTGGAAGCTGCTCTCTGGTCGAGAGCACTGATTGAGGACTCAGATCCATACGCACTGCAAACTTGGTAGAAGAAGCTGCTATCACTGAGCATGTGCAGCAGCTCTGCTCTGTCCCTCACACTGCATGTTGTGGCAGCAACTCTAGTCATGGTATTATGTACTATTGCTGTCATAATTTGTGCTGGCCAAGAGGAGGGGGGTTTCTTGGCAACCGGAACCCCCCCACGTTTGCCTATGAGGCAAGGTCCAACCCAGTGGACTACAGAAAAGTTTTATTCATGGTGGCGAGGTATTGATCCTTGTGAGACTCTCCCTTACAAATATAAACTTACTGTTGGTGATAGCATGATTATAGATGAGAGTAACCCTTTAAAGTGAGAAAAAGTCCAAAATATTTATTAAAATAAGAAATCTTTGGGTGGGGTTGAAGAGGATATTGCCTGCATTCATCCACGCTACTTCTCATCAGCAGCCACCACACCTGGGGAGGGATGGGAGCAGAGGCACACTTGGGGGGGATGGGAGCAGGGGCACACTTGGGGGGGATGGGAGTGGAGGCACACTTGGGGAGGGATGGGAGCGGAGGCACACTTGGGGGGGATGGGAGCGGAGGCACACTTGGGGAGGGATGGGAGCAGGGGCACGCTTCGGGAGGGATGGGAGCAGAGGCACACTTGGGGAGGATGGGAGCAGGGGCACACTTGGGGAGGGATGGGAGCAGAGGCACACTTGGGGAGGGATGGGAGCAGAGGCACACTTGGGGGGGATGGGACCGGAGGCACACTTGGGGGAATGGGAGCGGAGGCACACTTGGGGGGGATGGGAACGGAGGCACACTTGGGGAGGGATGGGAGCAGAGGCACACTTGGGGAGGGATGGGAGCAGAGGCACACTTGGGGAGGGATGCGAGCAGAGGCACACTTGGGGAGGGATGGGAACAGAGGCACACTTGGGGAGGGATGGGAGCAGGGGCACACTTGGGGAGGGATGGGAGCAGAGGCACACTTGGGGGGGATGGGACCGGAGGCACACTTGGGGAGGGATGGGAGCGGAGGCACACTTGGGGAGGGATGGGAGCAGGGGCATACTTGGGACTTGGGGAGGGATGGGAGCAGGGGCACACTTGGGGAGGGATGGGAGCGGAGGCACACTTGGGGAGGGATGGGTGCAGAGTCACACTTGGGGATGCAGAGGCACACTTAGTGATGAATGAGAGCAGGGGCACACATGAGGATCGAGGGGAGCAGAGGCACACTTGGTTAGAGTGACCGCATAACCTCACTCTGCCAGGTGATCACAGATATTTTGCCACTAACCAGCTATTCTGGTGGTCACAGGAGACAGCAGATGCAGGTGTCTTAAATGTAAGATGTGTATTGTTCAATGTCTTGAAAAAGACAATTCCCCTTGCTTAAGGTGCTTGGGGCAATCACAACATGCAAATGTCACAGATGTACCATCCGTGATGTTCATAGGATACCCACAGAGCCACATCAGCCCTTTATATAGTCAGAAGACACGATAGAGCATGCTGTAATCCTTGCCCATATACCTCTAGGACTCATATACCAATCAGACAACTAACAAAATATATATAAATAATATACATCTTACATTACAGAGACAACAATTTCCTCCTTCCTTTCATATACTGTATTGGGGTGTAGGTGATATTGGGATGTAGGTGATATTGGGGTGTAGGTGATATTGGGGTGTAGATGATATTGGGATGTAGGTGATATTGGGGTGTAGATGATATTGGGATGTAGGTCATATAGGGATGTAGGTGATATTGGGGTGTAGATGATATTGGGGTGTAGGTGATATAGGGATGTAGATGATATTGGGGTGTAGTTGATATTGGGGTGCAGGTGATATAGGGATGTAGGTGATATTGGGGTGTAGGTGATATAGGGATGTAGGTGATATTGGGGTGTAGTTGATATTGGGGTGCAGGTGATATAGGGATGTAGGTGATATTGGGGTGTAGGTGATATAGGGATGTAGGTGATATTGGGGTGTAGGTGATATAGGGATGTAGGTGATATAGGGATGTAGTTGATATTGGGGTGCAGGTGATATAGGGATGTAGGTGATATTGGGGTGTAGGTGATATAGGGATGTAGGTGATATTGGGGTGTAGTTGATATTGGGATGTAGGTGATATTGGGGTGTAGGTGATATTGGAGTGTAGTTGATATTGGAATGTAGGTGATATTGAGATGTAGATGATATTGGGGTGTAGATGATATTGGGGTGTAGGTGATATTGGGATGTAGGTGATATTGGGGTGTAGATGATATTGGGGTGTAGGTGATATTGGGGTGTAGTTGATATTGGGGTGTAGGTGATATAGGGATGTAGGTGATATTGGGGTGTAGATGATATTGGGGTGTAGATGATATTGGGATGTAGGTGATATTGGGGTGTAGGTGATATTGGGGTGTAGGTGATATTGGGATGTAGTTGATATTGGGATGTAGGTGATAGTGGGATGTAGGTGATATTGGGATGTAGGTGATATTGGGATGTAGGTGATAGTGGGATGTAGGTGATATTGGGATGTAGGTGATAAGGGTTATATACCTCCATTCTTCTCTATTAGGTGTTGCTTGATTCTACAGCCCATGGGGTCAGGGAAACCAGAGATGGTCTTTACTGTAGCAGGATGATGATAGGGGGTCCCTATCTGTGATGTGCGGCTGGAATGTGTAGGGTCCCTATCTGTGACTGTGCGGCTGGTGTGTGTGGGGGTCCCTATCTGTGATGTGCAGCTTGTGTGTGTGGGGGTCCCTATCTGTGATGTGCAGCTGGTGTGTGTGGGGGGTCCCTATCTGTGACAGTGCGGCTGGTGTATGGGGGGTCCCTATCTGTGAGCGGCTGGTGTGTATAGGGGGTCCTTCTCTGTGACTGTGCGGCTGGTGTGTATGGGGGGGTCCCTCTCTGTGACTGAGCGGCTGGTGTGTACGGCGGGGTCCCTATCTGTGACTGTGCAGCTGGTGTGTGTGGGTCTCTATCTGTGACAGTGTGGCTGGTGTGTGTGGGTCTCTATCTGTGACACTGCAGCTGGTGTGAGGGGGTCTCTATCTGTGACTGAGTGGCTGGTGTATGGGGTCCCTATCTGTGACTGTGCAGCTGGTGTGGGGGGGTCTCTATCTGTGACTGAGTGGCTGGTGTATGGGGTCCCTATCTGTGACTGTGCGGCTGGTGTGTTGGGGGGTCCCTATCTAATTGTGCAGCTAGTGTGTGTGCTGTCGCCCCCATCAGCTGCAGCCTGGGGGCTCGTGTCTGTGATGTGTCAGCTGATAGATCCGCTCTTGTCCCCAGACTCCCCCCCTGCTCCTCAGAACACACATAACAAGGGCTGTTTGCTCTGTAATGCTGCGTGCTGCCTGGGGACTGGGTAATGTGTTATATGTCACCGCAAATACCAGAAGCACCTTTACTAACCGGCAGAGACATGCTGTCATTACCACACATTGTGGCTGGAGCAGGGATTCATTGTCCGATATAGAAATTATACAACCAATCAGCTTCTAGCTGTCATTTATCTGCTGAATAATGGAACAATGCGATCCTTACTAAGAGCTGTGTTTTATATAGGGGTGTATGCAGAACCTCTCTGTGTACCTCTGGCATATTACAGGGGCCCATGTGTAGCACGTTACATTGTCAGAGCGGCAACAAGTGGCTGAGGGAATATTTCATGTCCCCTTATCGCCCATCTGCAGATAATATACAGAGTCGTGCCCCCTCCGCCACTGACTTTCATATTCCATCCATCAATCATTGGCTATCAGCCAAGTCTCCTCCTCCCCCCACTTACCCTCCTTCCAGATAATTCACAGCAAGTGAGGGGTTAATCTATTGGAATTACCACATGGCGCCAAAAACGCCCATAAAACATACATAAAATTATTATAATTTTTTTTATGGGGGGGAGTTGATGGGGGGGGGGGGGGGGATATACTGTGTATTTAGAAAGCACTATTTGTGTGCTGACATTTCCTGACACGGTAAAGAAAAGCCGTCCACACTGGCCAGAAATGTTTTTGTTTTATTTTTGTACTTGGAACTGCAAGAGAGTGGTACACGTATAGTAAATATGTGTATTTGTTTTCTATCCACCACCAAGAAGTACTTTATAGTTATATAGTGTTGGCATCACTCCAGCTATTATATAAAAACTTTGTTAATATATTTTTTTCATAATTAAATCCTACCCTGGAATTGATGATGATGATTTTTGGCTTGTTTCTAGTTTGCAGCGTATTGAATAACATGCATAAACTGTATAGGAATAACTGAGCAGTGCCAGGGACAGATTATGGGCAACACATGGAGACAATCAGTTTACTACTAGCAGCACGGGTATTAGCGGCAACCATCGATGGTAGGCTGTCACGTAGTTTACTTTCTACTTTGCAGACCCTCCAACATGACCCACCCCACTAGGTACAAAATGCTCTGTTCCTGGATTTCCCTCTTAATTTATGATTTCCATCACCTGTGTTGAACTAGTTAAATGATAAGAAAGCTGTTTCTTCACAGGTGATGGAAATGATAAATTAAGAGGGAAGTCCAGAAACAGAGCATTTTGTACCTAGTGGGGTGGGTCATGTTGGAGGGTATGACTTTGTGTTTTTACATCAGAAACATTGTGTCTAATCGCCTCTTTCTTACACATCACAGGAACGCTTGTTCCTAGAACATATCCTCTGGTGTGATGCCCGCCTGTACTCATCACTGTAGGCAGGGCCGGATTAATAATGGGGCTGACGGAGCTGCAGCTCCAGGCCCACCCTCCAAAATAGGCCTAGAGCATCGCACATCTCTGTACTGCAGTAGACAGGAAATAAAATTTTCTTCTACTGCAGCATCCTAAGCGAGCCTCGTCCCCTCTCCCCAAGACCCCAGTCCCCCGGCCGCGGCGCTGGTGGATTATGGCACCGCTGAGAGACAGTGAAATAGGGATTTCCATCGACCATCAATGATTCAAAATCATCAATGCTTTATGGCCGAAGTTGAATACTTTTGCCATCGATAGGGGAGAACCAGATGGTTTCCCCTCCATCGATGGGAAGATATAACCAAATACTTTTTTTATAATGTGGTGCTGGGACATGGGGCATAGCTCCGCCCCCGACACCCGCTAAGCCCTGCCCCTGGTTTTCCCATTGGTCCACGGACCAGTCAGCACCTTTCAGTGGTGGCCATCGAGTGGTGCAAGCCATCGATGGTTCACCATAGATGGTTTGTGTTCCATCAATGGTTATCATCGCTGGTATCATCGATGGCAACCATCGATGTACACCCCACCGATGGCCATCCCTACAGTGAAAGGCTTTCCCAGCCTCCCCTGCACCGCATATATATGTCTCAGCAGTGCCTCCTCCGCGCCGGGTGACGTAAAAAAAGGTGCCGCCCCGTCTCTCCCACACCTGGACACAATACAGCCGACTGCTGAGGGAACTTAAAGCAGGTGCTCCGTGAAGACGGCCTGGCAGCATCTGCAGCATCCTCCAGACTGAGGAGAGGTATCAGACCTGTCACTTGCTGGCTGCTGCTGATATAGAATGTGAGAGAGGAGGGTGGCCCATCACCGGGCTGTGAGTGGCCGGAGAAAAAGCCTGGTCTGCGCTGTAAGAGGCGGGAAATGGTTGTGTATTCCTGGGGTTGGGTGCAGGTTGCAGAATAGCAACTGCCTCGTATATTTTGGAGTGACAGTTGCTGGTGTGGAGAGGATGTGGCTGCCGGATCAATGGAGGATTAGTGTTGAGCCCACAGGATGAAACAAATTGGCAGGGGTGATGCACATCAGCGTGGAGGTAAAGCTGGGTAACAGACAGAGACAATGGGGAAACAATACAAGTGGATTGGGCCTACAATATGAGGGAGGGCTGGACAAAGCTCCTAATCACTGGTAAAGTCTTTCCTCTGTGTGCAAGTTCATGTTGTGATAAGTCAAGGTACATACCATACCTGAGGTCCTGGGTTCAATTCCCACCGTGACCATAACTGTGCGGAGTTTGTATATTCTCCCCGTACTTACGCGGGTTTCCTACGGGTTCTCCAGTTTCCTCCCACAATCCAAAAATATACTGGTAGGTGAATTGGCTCCAAACAAAATTAACCTTAGCGTGAATGTCTACATCTGAATATCTCCAACAAACAGCACTCAGAGACTTCCTGCTGGCAAACAGGTATATTCCACGACCAACATTTATGGGCATCCGTCCTGTCATCAGGGCTACATACAATACACTGCATGTATTGCATGTGGTCCTGATGACAGTGCGGATGCCCTAAACATTGATCATGTAATATACTTGTTTGCCAGTATAAACGTGTGTGTGTGTGTGTATTATATACAGTAATTCCATGGAGCCAGCACTCGCACACAGACCACACCCCCATACCTGTAGTCACACCCCCATCATGCTGGTCACACACCCTGCAGCAGCGCACAATAGGCCCTTTATAAATTTTAGCTCCAGGCCCACCAGGTCCTTAATCTGGCACTGACTGTAGGTCTAGTGCCAGCACTGAGTAGCAGGGACAATGGCTCCAGCCTTGTTTGTGTCCTAAGCTCCTGATTCTGAGCCACCATCCATGATGTTGTAGCCCAGAAATACAGAATGTGACGTAATGGCATCGCAACGCAGCAGAGTTTTACTTAGACAAGTTCTTCATTTTACCAGGCACACCCGGACCCCAAGATACATATTACTAGAGAGATACTGTACACTACATAATACACAGTTACACAGACACAGTCACTAATACACAGGAACACAGACACAGTCACTAATACACATGAACACACACTCACTAATACACAGTTACACAGACACACTCAATAATACACAGGAACACAGACACACTCACTAATACACAGGAACACCGACACACTGACTAATACACAGGAGCACAGACACACTGACTAATACACAGTTACACAGACACACTGACTAATACACAGGAACACAGACACAGTCACTAATACACAGGAACACAGACACACTGACTAATACACAGGAACACAGACACACTCACTAAGACACAGGAATACCGACACAGTCACTAATACACAGGAACACCGACACACTGACTAATACACAGGAACACAGACACACTGACTAATACACAGGAACACAGACACACTGACTAATACACAGGAGCACACTCACTAATACACAGTTACACAGACACACTCACTAATACACAGGAACACCGACACACTGACTAATACACAGGAACACAGACACACTGACTAATACACAGGAGCACAGACACACTGACTAATACACAGGAACACACTCACTAATACACAGTTACACAGACACACTCACTAATACACAGGAACACAGACACACTCACTAATACACAGGAACACAGACACACTGACTAATACACAGGAACACAGACACACTGACTAATACACAGGAACACAGACACAGTCACTAATACACAGGAACACAGACACACTCACTAATACACAGGAACACAGACACACTCACTAATACACAGGAACACACTCACTAATACACAGTTACACAGTCACACTCACTAATACACAGGAACACAGACACACTGACTAATACACAGGAACACAGACACACTGACTAATACACAGGAACACAGACACACTGACTAATACACAGGAACACAGACACACTGACTAATACACAGGAACACAGACACACTGACTAATACACAGGAACACAGACACACTGACTAATACACAGGAACACAGACACACTGACTAATACACAGGAACACAGACACACTGACTAATACACAGGAACACCGACACACTCACTAATACACAGGAACACCGACACACTCACTAATACACAGGAACACAGACACACTGACTAATACACAGGAACACAGACACACTGACTAATACACAGGAACACACTCACTAATACACATGAACACAGACACACTCACTAATACACAGGAACACACTCACTAATACACAGTTACACAGACACACTGACTAATACACAGGAACACACACTCACTAATACACAGGAACACAGACACACTGACTAATACACAGGAACACAGACACACTGACTAATACACAGGAACACACACTCACTAATACACAGGAACACAGACACACTCACTAATACACAGGAACACAGACACACTCACTAATACACAGGAACACAGACACAGTCACTAATACACAGGAACACAGACACACTCACTAATACACAGGAACACAGACACACTGACTAATACACAGGAACACAGACACACCGACTAATA
The DNA here is from genome assembly GCF_028390025.1 of Pseudophryne corroboree. Lineage (NCBI taxonomy): Eukaryota > Metazoa > Chordata > Amphibia > Anura > Myobatrachidae > Pseudophryne > Pseudophryne corroboree. The sequence goes on from NC_086445.1 coordinate 1,034,863,695, forward strand.
CACAGGAACACCGACACACTCACTAATACACAGGAACACCGACACACTCACTAATACACAGGAACACAGACACACTGACTAATACACAGGAACACAGACACACTGACTAATACACAGGAACACACTCACTAATACACATGAACACAGACACACTCACTAATACACAGGAACACACTCACTAATACACAGTTACACAGACACACTGACTAATACACAGGAACACAGACACACTGACTAATACACAGGAACACACACTCACTAATACACAGGAACACAGACACACTCACTAATACACAGGAACACAGACACAGTCACTAATACACAGGAACACAGACACACTCACTAATACACAGGAACACAGACACACTGACTAATACACAGGAACACAGACACACCGACTAATACACAGGAACACACACTCACTAATACACAGGAACACCGACACACTCATTAATACACAGGAACACCGACACACTGACTAATACACAGGAACACCGACACACTGACTAATACACAGGAACACCGACACACTCACTAATACACAGGAACACCGACACACTGACTAATACACAGTTACACAGACACACTCACTAATACACAGGAACGCAGACACACTCACTAATGCACAGGAACGCAGACACACTCACTAATACACAGGAACTCCCGTAAAACACTGCCTGATATTACGAATCACATCGACATCGGAAAAAACGATTGTGCAAAACTCGGCAGCTTAGTGAATGATCGTATCAGGATTCAAAAAGTTGCAGTAAAATGCACCCGATACCATTCGAGTTCAAACACCCTTCAAAACGGACAAAACACAAATCTTTGTAAATATACCCCACTGACTAATACACAGGAACACAGACACAATCACTAATACACAGGAACACAGACACACTCACTAATACACAGGAACACCGACACACTCACTAATACACAGGAACACAGACACACTCACTAATACACAGGAACACCGACACACTCACTAATACACAGGAACACCGACACACTGACTAATACACAGGAACACAGACACACTGACTAATACACAGGAACACACACACACTGACTAATACACAGGAGCACACTCACTAATACACAGTTACACAGACACACTCACTAATACACAGGAACACCGACACACTGACTAATACACAGGAACACAGACACACTGACTAATACACAGGAGCACAGACACACTGACTAATACACAGGAACACACTCACTAATACACAGTTACACAGACACACTCACTAATACACAGGAACACCGACACACTGACTAATACACAGGAACACACTCACTAATACACAGTTACACAGTCACACTCACTAATACACAGGAACACAGACACACTGACTAATACACAGGAACACAGACACACTGACTAATACACAGGAACACAGACACACTGACTAATACACAGGAACACAGACACACTGACTAATACACAGGAGCACAGACACACTGACTAATACACAGGAACACAGACACACTCACTAATACACAGGAACACACTCACTAATACACAGTTACACAGTCACACTCACTAATACACAGGAACACAGACACACTGACTAATACACAGGAACACAGACACACTGACTAATACACAGGAACACAGACACACTGACTAATACACAGGAACACAGACACACTGACTAATACACAGGAACACACACTCACTAATACACAGGAACACAGACACACTGACTAATACACAGGAACACAGACACACTGACTAATACACAGGAACACACACTCACTAATACACAGGAACACAGACACACTCACTAATACACAGGAACACAGACACACTCACTAATACACAGGAACACAGACACAGTCACTAATACACAGGAACACAGACACACTCACTAATACACAGGAACACAGACACACTGACTAATACACAGGAACACAGACACACCGACTAATACACAGGAACACCGACACACTCACTAATACACAGGAACACCGACACACTCACTAATACACAGGAACACAGACACACTGACTAATACACAGGAACACAGACACACTGACTAATACACAGGAACACAGACACACTGACTAATACACAGGAACACACTCACTAATACACATGAACACAGACACACTCACTAATACACAGGAACACACTCACTAATACACAGTTACACAGACACACTGACTAATACACAGGAACACAGACACACTGACTAATACACAGGAACACACACTCACTAATACACAGGAACACAGACACACTCACTAATACACAGGAACACAGACACAGTCACTAATACTAGAGATGAGCGGGTTCGGTTTCTTTGAATCCGAACCCGCACGAACTTCACTTTTTTTTTCACGGGTCCGAGCGACTCGGATCTTCCCGCCTTGCTCGGTTAACCCGAGCGCGCCCGAACGTCATCATGACGCTGTCGGATTCTCGCGAGACTCGGATTCTATATAAGGAGCCGCGCGTCGCCGCCATTTTCACACGTGCATTGAGATTGATAGGGAGAGGACGTGGCTGGCGTCCTCTCCATTAGAATAGATTAGAAAAGAGAGAGAGAGAGAGAGATTGTGCAGACAGAGTTTACCACAGTGACCAGTGCAGTTGTTGTTAAGTTAACTTTTATTTAATATATCCGTTCTCTGCTATATCCGTTCTCTGCCTGAAAAAAACGATACACAGCAGTCACACAGTGTGACTCAGTCTGTGTGCACTCAGCTCAGCCCAGTGTGCTGCACATCAATGTATAAAAGCTTATAATAATTGTGGGGGAGACTGGGGAGCACTGCAGGTTGTTATAGCAGGAGCCAGGAGTACATAATATTATATTAATTTAAAATTAAACAGTGCACACTTTTGCTGCAGGAGTGCCACTGCCAGTGTGACTAGTGGTGACCAGTGCCTGACCACCAGTATAGTAGTATATTGTTGTATACTATCTCTTTATCAACCAGTCTATATTAGCAGCAGACACAGTACAGTGCGGTAGTTCACGGCTGTGGCTACCTCTGTGTCGGCAGTCGGCACTCGGCAGGCAGTCCGTCCATCCATAATTGTATAATTATATACCACCTAACCGTGGTATTTTTTTTTCTTTCTTTATACCGTCGTCATAGTCATACTAGTTGTTACGAGTATACTACTATCTCTTTATCAACCAGTGTACAGTGCGGTAGTTCACGGCTGTGGCTACCTCTGTGTCGGCAGTCGGCAGGCAGTCCGTCCATCCATAATTGTATTATTATAATATATACCACCTAACCGTGGTTTTTTTTTCATTCTTTATACCGTCATAGTGTCATACTAGTTGTTACGAGTATACTACTATCTCTTTATCAACCAGTGTACAGTGCGGTAGTTCACGGCTGTGGCTACCTCTGTGTCGGCAGTCGGCAGGCAGTCCGTCCATCCATAATTGTATTATAATATATACCACCTAACCGTGGTTTTTTTTTCATTCTTTATACCGTCATAGTGTCATACTAGTTGTTACGAGTATACTACTATCTCTTTATCAACCAGTGTACAGTGCGGTAGATCACGGCTGTGGCTACCTCTGTGTCGGCACTCGGCAGGCAGTCCGTCCATCCATAATTGTATTATAATATATACCACCTAACCGTGGTTTTTTTTTCATTCTTTATACCGTCATAGTGTCATACTAGTTGTTACGAGTATACTACTATCTCTTTATCAACCAGTGTACAGTGCGGTAGTTCACGGCTGTGGCTACCTCTGTGTCGGCAGTCGGCAGGCAGTCCGTCCATCCATAATTGTATTATAATATATACCACCTAACCGTGGTTTTTTTTTCATTCTTTATACCGTCATAGTCAGTCATACTAGTTGTTACGAGTATACTACTATCTCTTTATCAACCAGTGTACAGTGCGGTAGTTCACGGCTGTGGCTACCTCTGTGTCGGAACTCGGCAGGCAGTCCGTCCATCCATAATTGTATTACAATATATACCACCTAACCGTGGTTTTTTTTTCATTCTTTATACCGTCATAGTCAGTCATACTAGTTGTTACGAGTATACTACTATCTCTTTATCAACCAGTGTACAGTGCGGTAGTTCACGGCTGTGGCTACCTCTGTGTCGGAACTCGGCAGGCAGTCCGTCCATCCATAATTGTATTACAATATATACCACCTAACCGTGGTTTTTTTTTCATTCTTTATACCGTCATAGTCAGTCATACTAGTTGTTACGAGTATACTACTATCTCTTTATCAACCAGTGTACAGTGCGGTAGTTCACGGCTGTGGCTACCTCTGTGTCGGAACTCGGCAGGCAGTCCGTCCATCCATAATTGTATTATTATAATATATACCACCTAACCGTGGTTTTTTTTTCATTCTTTATACCGTCATAGTGTCATACTAGTTGTTACGAGTATACTACTATCTCTTTATCAACCAGTGTACAGTGCGGTAGTTCACGGCTGTGGCTACCTCTGTGTCGGCAGTCGGCAGGCAGTCCGTCCATCCATAATTGTATTATAATATATACCACCTAACCGTGGTTTTTTTTTCATTCTTTATACCGTCATAGTCAGTCATACTAGTTGTTACGAGTATACTACTATCTCTTTATCAACCAGTGTACAGTGCGGTAGTTCACGGCTGTGGCTACCTCTGTGTCGGAACTCGGCAGGCAGTCCGTCCATCCATAATTGTATTACAATATATACCACCTAACCGTGGTTTTTTTTTCATTCTTTATACCGTCATAGTCAGTCATACTAGTTGTTACGAGTATACTACTATCTCTTTATCAACCAGTGTACAGTGCGGTAGTTCACGGCTGTGGCTACCTCTGTGTCGGAACTCGGCAGGCAGTCCGTCCATCCATAATTGTATTATTATAATATATACCACCTAACCGTGGTTTTTTTTTCATTCTTTATACCGTCATAGTGTCATACTAGTTGTTACGAGTATACTACTATCTCTTTATCAACCAGTGTACAGTGCGGTAGTTCACGGCTGTGGCTACCTCTGTGTCGGCAGTCGGCAGGCAGTCCGTCCATCCATAATTGTATTATAATATATACCACCTAACCGTGGTTTTTTTTTCATTCTTTATACCGTCATAGTCAGTCATACTAGTTGTTACGAGTATACTACTATCTCTTTATCAACCAGTGTACAGTGCGGTAGTTCACGGCTGTGGCTACCTCTGTGTCGGAACTCGGCAGGCAGTCCGTCCATCCATAATTGTATTACAATATATACCACCTAACCGTGGTTTTTTTTTCATTCTTTATACCGTCATAGTCAGTCATACTAGTTGTTACGAGTATACTACTATCTCTTTATCAACCAGTGTACAGTGCGGTAGTTCACGGCTGTGGCTACCTCTGTGTCGGCACTCGGCAGGCAGTCCGTCCATCCATAATTGTATTACAATATATACCACCTAACCGTGGTTTTTTTATACCACCTAACCGTGGCAGTCCGTCCATAATTGTATACTAGTATCCAATCCATCCATCTCCATTGTTTACCTGAGGTGCCTTTTAGTTCTGCCTATAAAATATGGAGAACAAAAAAGTTGAGGTTCCAAAATTAGGGAAAGATCAAGATCCACTTCCACCTCGTGCTGAAGCTGCTGCCACTAGTCATGGCCGAGACGATGAAATGCCAGCAACGTCGTCTGCCAAGGCCGATGCCCAATGTCATAGTACAGAGCATGTCAAATCCAAAACACCAAATATCAGAAAAAAAAGGACTCCAAAACCTAAAATAAAATTGTCGGAGGAGAAGCGTAAACTTGCCAATATGCCATTTACCACACGGAGTGGCAAGGAACGGCTGAGGCCCTGGCCTATGTTCATGGCTAGTGGTTCAGCTTCACATGAGGATGGAAGCACTCAGCCTCTCGCTAGAAAACTGAAAAGACTCAAGCTGGCAAAAGCACCGCAAAGAACTGTGCGTTCTTTGAAATCCCAAATCCACAAGGAGAGTCCAATTGTGTCGGTTGCGATGCCTGACCTTCCCAACACTGGACGTGAAGAGCATGCGCCTTCCACTATTTGCATGCCCCCTGCAAGTGCTGGAAGGAGCACCCGCAGTCCAGTTCCTGATAGTCAGATTGAAGATGTCAGTGTTGAAGTACACCAGGATGAGGAGGATATGGGTGTTGCTGGCGCTGGGGAGGAAATTGACCAGAAGGATTCTGATGGTGAGGTGGTTTGTTTAAGTCAGGCACCCGGGGAGACACCTGTTGTCCGTGGGAGGAATATGGCCGTTGACATGCCAGGTGAAAATACCAAAAAAATCAGCTCTTCGGTGTGGAGGTATTTCACCAGAAATGCGGACAACAGGTGTCAAGCCGTGTGTTCCCTTTGTCAAGCTGTAATAAGTAGGGGTAAGGACGTTAACCACCTCGGAACATCCTCCCTTATACGTCACCTGCAGCGCATTCATAATAAGTCAGTGACAAGTTCAAAAACTTTGGGTGACAGCGGAAGCAGTCCACTGACCAGTAAATCCCTTCCTCTTGTAACCAAGCTCATGCAAACCACCCCACCAACTCCCTCAGTGTCAATTTCCTCCTTCCCCAGGAATGCCAATAGTCCTGCAGGCCATGTCACTGGCAAGTCTGACGAGTCCTCTCCTGCCTGGGATTCCTCCGATGCATCCTTGCGTGTAACGCCTACTGCTGCTGGCGCTGCTGTTGTTGCCGCTGGGAGTCGATGGTCATCCCAGAGGGGAAGTCGTAAGCCCACTTGTACTACTTCCAGTAAGCAATTGACTGTTCAACAGTCCTTTGCGAGGAAGATGAAATATCACAACAGTCATCCTACTGCAAAGCGGATAACTGAGTCCTTGACAACTATGTTGGTGTTAGACGTGCGTCCGGTATCCGCCGTTAGTTCACAGGGAACTAGACAATTTATTGAGGCAGTGTGCCCCCGTTACCAAATACCATCTAGGTTCCACTTCTCTAGGCAGGCGATACCGAGAATGTACACGGACGTCAGAAAAAGTCTCACCAGTGTCCTAAAAAATGCAGTTGTACCCAATGTCCACTTAACCACGGACATGTGGACAAGTGGAGCAGGGCAGGGTCAGGACTATATGACTGTGACAGCCCACTGGGTAGATGTATGGACTCCCGCCGCAAGAACAGCAGCGGCGGCACCAGTAGCAGCATCTCGCAAACGCCAACTCTTTCCTAGGCAGGCTACGCTTTGTATCACCGCTTTCCAGAATACGCACACAGCTGAAAACCTCTTACGGCAACTGAGGAAGATCATCGCGGAATGGCTTACCCCAATTGGACTCTCCTGTGGATTTGTGGCATCGGACAACGCCAGCAATATTGTGTGTGCATTAAATATGGGCAAATTCCAGCACGTCCCATGTTTTGCACATACCTTGAATTTGGTGGTGCAGAATTTTTTAAAAAACGACAGGGGCGTGCAAGAGATGCTGTCGGTGGCCAGAAAAATTGCGGGACACTTTCGGCGTACAGGCACCACGTACAGAAGACTGGAGCACCACCAAAAACTACTGAACCTGCCCTGCCATCATCTGAAGCAAGAAGTGGTAACGAGGTGGAATTCAACCCTCTATATGCTTCAGAGGTTGGAGGAGCAGCAAAAGGCCATTCAAGCCTATACAATTGAGCACGATATAGGAGATGGAATGCACCTGTCTCAAGTGCAGTGGAGAATGATTTCAACGTTGTGCAAGGTTCTGATGCCCTTTGAACTTGCCACACGTGAAGTCAGTTCAGACACTGCCAGCCTGAGTCAGGTCATTCCCCTCATCAGGCTTTTGCAGAAGAAGCTGGAGGCATTGAAGAAGGAGCTAACACGGAGCGATTCCGCTAGGCATGTGGGACTTGTGGATGCAGCCCTTAATTCGCTTAACAAGGATTCACGGGTGGTCAATCTGTTGAAATCAGAGCACTACATTTTGGCCACCGTGCTCGATCCTAGATTTAAAGCCTACCTTGGATCTCTCTTTCCGGCAGACACAGGTCTGCTGGGGTTGAAAGACCTGCTGGTGACAAAATTGTCAAGTCAAGCGGAACGCGACCTGTCAACATCTCCTCCTTCACATTCTCCCGCAACTGGGGGTGCGAGGAAAAGGCTCAGAATTCCGAGCCCACCCGCTGGCGGTGATGCAGGGCAGTCTGGAGCGACTGCTGATGCTGACATCTGGTCCGGACTGAAGGACCTGCCAACGATTACGGACATGTCGTCTACTGTCACTGCATATGATTCTCTCAACATTGATAGAATGGTGGAGGATTATATGAGTGACCGCATCCAAGTAGGCACGTCACACAGTCCGTACTTATACTGGCAGGAAAAAGAGGCAATTTGGAGGCCCTTGCACAAACTGGCTTTATTCTACCTAAGTTGCCCTCCCACAAGTGTGTACTCCGAAAGAGTGTTTAGTGCCGCCGCTCACCTTGTCAGCAATCGGCGTACGAGGTTACATCCAGAAAATGTGGAGAAGATGATGTTCATTAAAATGAATTATAATCAATTCCTCCGCGGAGACATTGACCAGCAGCAATTGCCTCCACAAAGTACACAGGGAGCTGAGATGGTGGATTCCAGTGGGGACGAATTGATAATCTGCGAGGAGGGGGATGTACACGGTGATATATCGGAGGGTGAAGATGAGGTGGACATCTTGCCTCTGTAGAGCCAGTTTGTGCAAGGAGAGATTAATTGCTTCTTTTTTGGGGGGGGTCCAAACCAACCCGTCATATCAGTCACAGTCGTGTGGCAGACCCTGTCACTGAAATGATGGGTTGGTTAAAGTGTGCATGTCCTGTTTTGTTTATACAACATAAGGGTGGGTGGGAGGGCCCAAGGATAATTCCATCTTGCACCTCTTTTTTCTTTTCTTTTTTTTTGCATCATGTGCTGATTGGGGAGGGTTTTTTGGAAGGGACATCCTGCGTGACACTGCAGTGCCACTCCTAGATGGGCCCGGTGTTTGTGTCGGCCACTAGGGTCGCTAATCTTACTCACACAGCTACCTCATTGCGCCTCTTTTTTTCTTTGCGTCATGTGCTGTTTGGGGAGGGTTTTTTGGAAGGGACATCCTGCGTGACACTGCAGTGCCACTCCTAGATGGGCCCGGTGTTTGTGTCGGCCACTAGGGTCGCTAATCTTACTCACACAGTCAGCTACCTCATTGCGCCTCTTTTTTTCTTTGCGTCATGTGCTGTTTGGGGAGGGTTTTTTGGAAGGGCCATCCTGCGTGACACTGCAGTGCCACTCCTAGATGGGCCCGGTGTTTGTGTCGGCCACTAGGGTCGCTAATCTTACTCACACAGCTACCTCATTGCGCCTCTTTTTTTCTTTGCGTCATGTGCTGTTTGGGGAGGGTTTTTTGGAAGGGCCATCCTGCGTGACACTGCAGTGCCACTCCTAGATGGGCCCGGTGTTTGTGTCGGCCACTAGGGTCGCTAATCTTACTCACACAGCTACCTCATTGCGCCTCTTTTTTTCTTTGCGTCATGTGCTGTTTGGGGAGGGTTTTTTGGAAGGGACATCCTGCGTGACACTGCAGTGCCACTCCTAGATGGGCCCGGTGTTTGTGTCGGCCACTAGGGTCGCTTATCTTACTCACACAGCGACCTCGGTGCAAATTTTAGGACTAAAAATAATATTGTGAGGTGTGAGGTATTCAGAATAGACTGAAAATGAGTGTAAATTATGGTTTTTGAGGTTAATAATACTTTGGGATCAAAATGACCCCCAAATTCTATGATTTAAGCTGTTTTTTAGTGTTTTTGGAAAAAAACACCCGAATCCAAAACACACCCGAATCCGACAAAAATAATTCGGTGAGGTTTTGCCAAAACGCGTTCGAACCCAAAACACGGCCGCGGAACCGAACCCAAAACCAAAACACAAAACCCGAAAAATTTCAGGCGCTCATCTCTAACTAATACACAGGAACACAGACACACTGACTAATACACAGGAACACAGACACACTGACTAATACACAGGAACACAGACACACCGACTAATACACAGGAACACACACTCACTAATACACAGGAACACCGACACACTCATTAATACACAGGAACACCGACACACTCACTAATACACAGGAACACCGACACACTGACTAATACACAGGAACACCGACACACTGACTAATACACAGGAACACCGACACACTCACTAATACACAGGAACACCGACACACTGACTAATACACAGTTACACAGACACACTCACTAATACACAGGAACGCAGACACACTCACTAATGCACAGGAACGCAGACACACTCACTAATACACAGGAATCCCGTAAAACACTGCCTGATATTACGAATCACATCGACATCGGAAAAAACGATTGTGCAAAACTCGGCAGCTTAGTGAATGATCGTATCAGGATTCAAAAAGTTGCAGTAAAATGCACCCGATACCATTCGAGTTCAAACACCCTTCAAAACGGACAAAACACAAATCTTTGTAAATATACCCCACTGACTAATACACAGGAACACAGACACAATCACTAATACACAGGAACACAGACACACTCACTAATACACAGGAACACAGACACACTCACTAATACACAGGAACACAGACACACTCACTAATACACAGGAACAGAGTTATACTCAGCGATACACAGGAACAGAGTTATACTCAGCGATACAGAGGGACAGAGTTATACTCAGCGATACACAGGGACAGAGTTATACTCAGCGATACAGAGGGACAGAGTTATACTCAGCGATACACAGGAACAGAGTTATACTCAGCGATACACAGGAACAGAGTTATACTCAGCGATACACAGGAACAGAGTTATACTCAGCGATACACAGGAACAGAGTTATACTCAGCGATACACAGGAACAGAGTTATACTCAGCGATACACAGGAACAGAGTTATTCTCAGCGATACACAGGAACAGAGTTATACTCAGCGATACACAGGAACAGAGTTATACTCAGCGATACACAGGAACAGAGTTATACTCAGCGATACACAGGAACAGAGTTATACTCAGCGATACACAGGAACAGAGTTATACTCAGCGATACACAGGAACAGAGTTATACTCAGCGATACACAGGAACAGAGTTATACTCAGCGATACACAGGAACAGAGTTATACTCAGCGATACACAGGAACAGAGTTATTCTCAGCGATACACAGGAACAGAGTTATTCTCAGCGATACACAGGAACAGAGTTATACTCAGCGATACACAGGAACAGAGTTATACTCAGCGATACACAGGAACAGAGTTATACTCAGCGATACACAGGAACAGAGTTATTCTCAGCGATACACAGGAACAGAGTTATAATCAGCGATACAGAGGAACAGAGTTATACTCAGCGATACACAGGAACAGAGTTATACTCAGCGATACAGAGGGACAGAGTTATACTCAGCTATACACAGGAACAGAGTTATACTCAGCGATACACAGGAACAGAGTTATACTCAGCGATACACAGGAACAGAGTTATACTCAGCGATACACAGGAACAGAGTTATACTCAGCGATACACAGGAACAGAGTTATACTCAGCGATACACAGGAACAGAGTTATTCTCAGCGATACACAGGAACAGAGTTATAATCAGCGATACAGAGGAACAGAGTTATACTCAGCGATACACAGGAACAGAGTTATACTCAGCGATACAGAGGGACAGAGTTATACTCAGCTATACACAGGAACAGAGTTATACTCAGCGATACACAGGAACAGAGTTATACTCAGCGATACACAGGAACAGAGTTATACTCAGCGATACACAGGAACAGAGTTATTCTCAGCGATACACAGGAACAGAGTTATACTCAGCGATACACAGGAACAGAGTTATACTCAGCGATACAGAGGGACAGAGTTATACTCAGCGATACACAGGAACAGAGTTATACTCAGCGATACAGAGGAACAGAGTTATACTCAGCGATACACAAGAACAGAGTTATACTCAGCGATACACAGGAACAGAGTTATACTCAGCGATACACAAGAACAGAGTTATACTCAGCGATACACAGGAACAGAGTTATACTCAGCGATACACAGGAACAGAGTTATACTCAGCGATACACAAGAACAGAGTTATACTCAGCGATACACAGGAACAGAGTTATACTCAGCGATACACAGGAACAGAGTTATACTCAGCGATACACAGGAACAGAGTTATACTCAGCGATACACAGGAACAGAGTTATACTCAGCGATACACAGGAACAGAGTTATACTCAGCGATACACAGGAACAGAGTTATACTCAGCGATACACAGGAACAGAGTTATACTCAGCGATACACAGGAACAGAGTTATTCTCAGCGATACACAGGAACAGAGTTATACTCAGCGATACACAGGAACAGAGTTATACTCAGCGATACACAAGAACAGAGTTATACTCAGCGATACACAGGAACAGAGTTATACTCAGCGATACACAGGAACAGAGTTATACTCAGCGATACACAGGAACAGAGTTATACTCAGCGATACACAGGAACAGAGTTGTACTCAGCGATACACAGGAACAGAGTTATACTCAGCGATACACAGGTACAGAGTTATTCTCAGCGATACACAGGAACAGCGTTATACTCAGCGATACAGAGGAACAGAGTTATACTCAGCGATACACAGGAACAGAGTTATACTCAGCGATACACAGGAACAGAGTTATACTCAGCGATACACAGGAACAGAGTTATACTCAGCGATACACAGGAACAGAGTTATACTCAGCGATACACAGGAACAGAGTTATTCTCAGCGATACACAGGAACAGAGTTATACTCAGCGATACACAGGAACAGAGTTATACTCAGCGATACACAGGAACAGAGTTATACTCAGCGATACACAGGAACAGAGTTATACTCAGCGATACACAGGAACAGAGTTATACTCAGCGATACACAGGAACAGAGTTATTCTCAGCGATACAGAGGGACAGAGTTATACTCAGCGATACACAGGAACAGCGTTATACTCAGCGATACACAGGAACAGCGTTATACTCAGCGATACACAGGAACAGAGTTATTCTCAGCGATACACAGGAACAGCGTTATACTCAGCGATACAGAGGAACAGAGTTATACTCAGCGATAAACAGGAACAGAGTTATACTCAGCGATACACAGGAACAGAGTTATACTCAGCGATACACAGGAACAGAGTTATACTCAGCGATACACAGGAACAGAGTTATACTCAGCGATACACAGGAACAGAGTTGTACTCAGCGATACACAGGAACAGAGTTATACTCAGCGATACACAGGAACAGAGTTATACTCAGCGATACACAGGAACAGAGTTATACTCAGCGATACACAGGAACAGAGTTATACTCAGCGATACACAGGAACAGAGTTATACTCAGCGATACACAGGAACAGAGTTATACTCAGCGATACACAGGAACAGAGTTATACTCAGCGATACACAGGAACAGAGTTATACTCAGCGATACAGAGAAACAGAGTTATACTCAGCGATACACAGGAACAGAGTTATACTCAGCGATACACAGGAACAGAGTTATACTCAGCGATACACAGGAACAGAGTTATACTCAGCGATACACAGGAACAGAGTTATACTCAGCGATACAGAGGAAACAGAGTTATACTCAGCGATACACAGGAACAGAGTTATACTCAGCGATACACAGGAACAGAGTTATACTTAGTGATACACAGGAACAGAGTTATACTCAGCGATACAGAGGAACAGAGTTATACTCAGCGATACACAGGAACAGAGTTATACTCAGCGATACACAGGAACAGAGTTATACTCAGCGATACACAGGAACAGAGTTATACTCAGCGATACACAGGAACAGAGTTATACTCAGCGATACACAGGAACAGAGTTATACTCAGCGATACACAGGAACAGAGTTATACTCAGCGATACACAGGAACAGAGTTATACTCAGCGATACAGAGGAACAGAGTTATACTCAGCGATACACAGGAACAGAGTTATACTCAGCGATACACAGGAACAGAGTTATACTCAGCGATACACAGGAACAGAGTTATACTCAGCGATACACAGGAACAGAGTTATACTCAGCGATACACAGGAACAGAGTTATACTCAGCGATACAGAGGGACAGAGTTATACTCAGCGATACACAGGAAGAGAGTTATACTCAGCGATACACAGGAACAGAGTTATACTCAGCGATACTAACTCAGCGATACAGAGAACAGAGTTATACTCAGCGATACAGAGGGACAGAGTTATACTCAGCGATACACAGGAACAGAGTTATACTCAGCGATACACAGGAACAGAGTTATACTCAGCGATATACAGGAACAGAGTTATACTCAACGATACACAGGAACAGAGTTATACTCAGCGATACACAGGAACAGAGTTATACTCAGCGATACACAGGAACAGAGTTATACTCAGCGATACACAGGAACAGAGTTATACTCAGCGATACACAGGAACAGAGTTATACTCAGCGATACACAGGAACAGAGTTATACTCAGCGATACAGAGAAACAGAGTTATACTCAGCGATACACAGGAACAGAGTTATACTCAGCGATACACAGGAACAGAGTTATACTCAGCGATACAGAGAAACAGAGTTATACTCAGCGATACACAGGAACAGAGTTATACTCAGCGATACACAGGAACAGAGTTATACTCAGCGATACACAGGAACAGAGTTATACTCAGCGATACACAGGAACAGAGCTATACTCAGCGATACACAGGAACAGAGTTATACTCAGCGATACACAGGAACAGAGTTGTACTCAGCGATACACAGGAACAGAGTTGTACTCAGCGATACACAGGAACAGAGTTGTACTCAGCGATACACAGGAACAGAGTTATACTCAGCGATACACAGGAACAGAGTTATACTCAACGATACACAGGAACAGAGTTATACTCAGCGATACACAGGAACAGAGTTATACTCAGCGATACAGAGGGACAGAGTTATACTCAGCGATACACAGGAACAGAGTTATACTCAGCGATACACAGGAACAGAGTTATACTCAGCGATACACAGGAACAGAGTTATACTCAGCGATACACAGGAACAGAGTTGTACTCAGCGATACACAGGAACAGAGTTATACTCAGCGATACACAGGAACAGAGTTATACTCAGCGATACACAGGAACAGAGTTATACTCAGCGATACACAGGAACAGAGTTATACTCAGCGATACACAGGAACAGAGTTATACTCAGCGATACAGAGAACAGAGTTATACTCAGCGATACACAGGAACAGAGTTATACTCAGCGATACACAGGAACAGAGTTATACTCAGCGATACAGAGAAACAGAGTTATACTCAGCGATACACAGGAACAGAGTTATACTCAGCGATACACAGGAACAGAGTTATACTCAGCGATACACAGGAACAGAGTTATACTCAGCGATACACAGGAACAGAGTTATACTCAGCGATACACAGGAACAGAGTTATACTCAGCGATACACAGGAACAGAGTTATACTCAGCGATACAGAGAAACAGAGTTATACTCAGCGATACACAGGAACAGAGTTATACTCAGCGATACACAGGAACAGAGTTATACTCAGCGATACACAGGAACAGAGTTATACTCAGCGATACACAGGAACAGAGTTATACTCAGCGATACACAGGAACAGAGTTATACTCAGCGATACACAGGAACAGAGTTATACTCAGCGATACACAGGAACAGAGTTATACTTAGTGATACACAGGAACAGAGTTATACTCAGCGATACACAGGAACAGAGTTATACTCAGCGATACACAGGAACAGAGTTATACTCAGCGATACACAGGAACAGAGTTATACTCAACGATACACAGGAACAGAGTTATACTCAGCGATACACAGGAACAGAGTTATTCTCAGCGATACAGAGGAACAGAGTTATACTCAGCGATACACAGGAACAGAGTTATACTCAGCGATACACAGGAACAGAGTTATACTCAGCGATACAGAGGAACAGAGTTATACTCAGCGATACACAGGAACAGAGTTATACTCAGCGATACACAGGAACAGAGTTATACTCAGCGATACACAGGAACAGAGTTATACTCAGCGATACACAAGGAACAGAGTTATACTCAGCGATACACAGGAACAGAGTTATACTCAGCGATACACAGGGACAGAGTTATACTCAGCGATACACAGGAACAGAGTTATACTCAGCGATACACAGGAACAGAGTTATACTCAGCGATACACAGGAACAGAGTTATACTCAGCGATACACAGGAACAGAGTTATACTCAGCGATACACAGGAACAGAGTTATACTCAGCGATACACAGGAACAGAGTTATACTCAGCGATACAGAGGAACAGAGTTATACTCAGCGATACACAGGAACAGAGTTATACTCAGCGATACACAGGAACAGAGTTATACTCAGCGATACACAGGAACAGAGTTATACTCAGCGATACACAGGAACAGAGTTATACTCAGCGATACAGAGGAACAGAGTTATACTCAGCGATACACAGGAACAGAGTTATTCTCAGCGATACACAGGAACAGAGTTATACTCAGCGATACACAGGAACAGAGTTATACTCAGCGATACACAGGAACAGAGTTATACTCAGCGATACACAGGAACAGAGTTATACTCAGCGATACACAGGAACAGAGTTATACTCAGCGATACACAGGAACAGAGTTATACTCAGCGATACACAGGAACAGAGTTATACTCAGCGATACACAGGAACAGAGTTATACTCAGCGATACACAGGAACAGAGTTATACTCAGCGATACACAGGAACAGAGTTATACTCAGCGATACACAGGAACAGAGTTATACTCAGCGATACACAGGAACAGAGTTATACTCAGCGATACAGAGGAACAGAGTTATACTCAGCGATACACAGGAACAGAGTTATACTCAGCGATACACAGGAACAGAGTTATACTCAGCGATACACAGGAACAGAGTTATACTCAGCGATACACAGGAACAGAGTTATTCTCAGCGATACACAGGAACAGAGTTATACTCAGCGATACACAGGAACAGAGTTATACTCAGCGATACACAGGAACAGAGTTATTCTCAGCGATACAGAGGAACAGAGTTATACTCAGCGATACACAGGAACAGAGTTATACTCAGCGATACACAGGAACAGAGTTATACTCAGCGATACAGAGGAACAGAGTTATACTCAGCGATACACAGGAACAGAGTTATACTCAGCGATACACAGGAACAGAGTTATACTCAGCGATACACAGGAACAGAGTTGTACTCAGCGATACACAGGAACAGAGTTATACTCAGCGATACACAGGAACAGAGTTATTCTCAGCGATACAGAGGGACAGAGTTATACTCAGCGATACACAGGAACAGAGTTATTCTCAGCGATACACAGGAACAGAGTTATACTCAGCGATACACAGGAACAGAGTTATTCTCAGCGATACACAGGAACAGAGTTATACTCAGCGATACAGAGAAACAGAGTTATACTCAGCGATACACAGGAACAGAGTTATACTCAGCGATACACAGGAACAGAGTTATACTCAGCGATACACAGGAACAGAGTTATTCTCAGCGATACAGAGGGACAGAGTTATACTCAGCGATACACAGGAACAGAGTTATTCTCAGCGATACACAGGAACAGAGTTATACTCAGCGATACACAGGAACAGAGTTATACTCAGCGATACACAGGAACAGAGTTATACTCAGCGATACAGAGAACAGAGTTATACTCAGCGATACACAGGAACAGAGTTATACTCAGCGATACACAGGAACAGAGTTATACTCAGCGATACACAGGAACAGAGTTATACTCAGCGATACACAGGAACAGAGTTATACTCAGCGATACACAGGAACAGAGTTATACTCAGCGATACAGAGGAACAGAGTTATACTCAGCGATACACAGGAACAGAGTTATACTCAGCGATACACAGGAACAGAGTTATACTCAGCGATACACAGGAACAGAGTTATTCTCAGCGATACAGAGGAACAGAGTTATACTCAGCGATACAGAGAAACAGAGTTATACTCAGCAATACACAGGAACAGAGTTATTCTCAGCGATACAGAGGAACAGAGTTATACTCAGCGATACAGAGAAACAGAGTTA